>NC_091792.1:35736111-36037222 GCF_041296235.1 Equus asinus
TGGATGTTGCTAAGGTCTCATTCCTTCTTTAATTTCTCTGCAGCTCATGCAGTTAAAGCTCACATACCCTTTTCTTCTTTCATCCAGCATCCTGGTAGCTTCTTCCCAGTCTCCATTGCTAACTCCCCCTTCTCATCTTCCTTTTCCTGACCTCAGTCCTTGGTCTGGGACCTTTTCTTTCTATCCTCTGCCATGTCCTACCTATCTACTTCCATGACTTCAAACTCCATCTACTTGCAGATGACTACTAAATTTATATCTCTGATCTAAACTTCTCTTCTAGGCTGTAGACCTGTGTCTCTGACAACCCATTTCACTAATCTTTTGGGTATCTCCCAGTGTCTCAAATTTGACATAATCCCTTAGTACTTGCTCTCAGCTGCTTTTCCTCAAAATTTTCCTATTTCAGAACATAGTATTCTTGTCTATTCAGTTGCTCATGCCAGAATCTGGGAGTGATCCTGGAAACCCCACCTTTTCCACATTCAGTCTGTTACCGGTTTCTTTGATTCCATCTGCAAATCTCTCTTAAATCTGTCTGCTCTCTGTTTCTGTTGTCGCTACCTTACTCCAAGCCACCGTCATCTCTTGCCTGTTCCACTCTAGAAGCCTCCTAACAAGTCTTTCTCCTTCCAGTTTTCCTCACCTCTAATCTCTCTTTCTCAGAACAGCCAGAGTAATCTCTAAAAGATCTAAATATCATTGTGTTAATTCCCTGCTTAAAACCCTCTAGAGGCTTTCCATCATACCCAAAATAACTCTTTCCCTGGGCCCACGAGGCTCCGCGTGTTCTGGTCCCCTGCCATCACTCATCTCATTCCGTTCACTTCCCCGTTCTTTATGCCCCAGCCATACTGGCCTTTTGCTATTTGCTACAATATTAACTCCTCACCTTCATCCTTTGCCTCTGCTGGTTTCAGGCTGGAAACAATTTCCCTTGTTCTTTGCACCACTAATTCCTTCTCATCTTTCAGGTCTTAGCTAAAATGTCACTTTTTTGATAAAGATCTCCCTGAGCACATTTCTCCTTATATATCCTCTAATAAATTCCTCACCATAGTCTCTTTTTGTCCATTTGAGGGAATTACTAGAATTTGCAGTTATACATCTACTTATGTGTTGACGTATCCACTGTTTGTCTCCCCTACTTGGCAGTCAGCCCTATGAGGGCAGCGGCTCTCCTTCTTTTATTCATAGTTGTATCTCTAGCACCTGGCACTGAACACGCAGCAAATATTTTTTTATGTGTTTAGACTTTATTAAGATGGCTACTTGGAATGGGGAAGGTACCCCATTTAGTACTTTTATTGCAATGTTGTATGGTGGTTAAGCTTGGGCTCAAATTTACAGGGTTTTGAATCCCCGCTTCTATCCTCTGTGAACTTGAGCAGTTATTAACCCCTGTGATCCTGACATAGAATGCTGGGCTGAGTTCTTGAGTGTGCCAGCCTCTGGGGGAGATGTATTACATGTAGGTTTATTCAGGAACATTGGTAGACTGGATCCAATATGGAAGCTTAGGAAATGACACTGGTGCTGATAGAAGTGTGCCTTAAATTAGAGATGTTGTGTGTCAGTTGGATCCCTTTAAAAATGTATGTATGGCAGAACCTCTCATATCTGCCCTCCCAAATGGAACTTTGGGCATCCCCTATTGGCTTGGGTACTTGGGATTCCTGACGTGTGCTGCTTTGTGGCTGCTCTGTTCTTTAGTACAAAGGACTCCTTGGTTTGCCCTTGTTGTAGGTCACATGATCTACAATGGATGAAAGTACCATACTGTGAAGATGCTCCCTTTCCCTTGAGAGTGAGTGTAACCCAGTGCTGGCCTGGGGAAGAGGGTTCAGATGCTGGTCATCATCACATTTATGAGGGTTCCCTGTCTCACAGTATGAATGGTCTCTTTGGGAGAAACCCTTACGTAATGAAACACTGCACAGGAGCCTTTCGTTAAATTCAGATTCCTTTCCTATTCTAAGTCACTTATTTTTTCTGTAATTTTAAGCTTGGAATTTTGGGAGCCTTTTTTGTAAAAAGAGGGACAACACATTATTATGAAGTGTTTTGAAGTTTGCTTTTCCATTCTGGGTATTTCTAGTCTCCTGACAATAGAGGCTGAGAAAGCCACTACTCACCAGCATATTATTATTAAATGCATTCCCCGTAGATAAATATTCTTTTATTTGCATTTTCAGCATTGTTAGTTTCAGATTCTGCCTTAAAACGAAAAGCCCCACAGCAGCCAGCTTAAGAATGAGCGTGGCTGTGGTTGGAGTCTGTGTGTGGCTCCTATCTTGTCGACCTTCCCCTTCTGTGCTGTTTGCCGGCACGCCCAGTGTTTGCTCTGACTGTGGCGAGCTCCAGTGCCTGCTTTACTGATAGACCTTAAATCGACATGAGGAATTTTCAGTAATGAAGGGCAGACTGATTGTATTTATTATTTATTTATTTATGTATTTATTTATTTTGCGTTATCTCCCCCAATCCCTCCTGTACATAGTTGTATATCTTAGTTGCAGGTCCTTCTAGTTGTAGGTGACTGACTGTATTTAAACTTGTTGCCACAAACCTAGCCCTTTACATAATGTAGTCTGATTACTAATAAAGGAATGTAATTGACTTTTAAATTTCTGAGGAGGGGGAGGAAAAAAATTCTCAAACAGAAGTGTTCTGTTAATGAGTGTGATAGGCCGCTTTGTTGTTGAAGACAACCCTCTTGGTATTTCCCTGAAGAAGGAGCTGTGTTGGGGCTGTGTGGCGTGTTTCCCTGGCGCTTTGCCCCACCTCCTCTTCCCTGAAAATATTTATGGAGATCTGGTGTGTTAATAAATTTAGAAGTGATTTAATGGTTGCATTGGCAGGGAGAGATAAAGCTGTTAAATATGTTGTTCAGTTTATTTCTGGGTGGGGTGGAAGAGGGAAATACTAATTTTTTCCCTTTTGGAAACCTAATCGTATGCTCTTTTGTTATCACTCTTGTTCTCCAGGCATTAAGTGTAACTGAAACCCTGATTAAGCCCTTGGAAAAATTCAGAAAAGAACAACTTGGAGCTGTAAAGGTTTGTGTCTAATTTGAGTAACTTGTAAACAGAAAATGTAGATGTCTCTGCTGCTTCACTGTATACTTTATTCACATTTGGCAGCTTCGAAGGAGATGTTGGAGTAAACCATCTGTTGTTTTATGTTTTAAATGTGCATTTTCCCCTTTGGGGGATATGAAATTGAAAACAAAACAAAAACACCTGGACAGGATAGTAAAACCTATAGTAATCGTCTTTGGCTACTCATTTCCAGATAGAGTTTTAAAAATATCCTTAACCAAACAACACATTTACTCTGAATAGAAGCATCTTATCTCTGTGGGGGGTGCAGTTATTTCTTCATACGCCTTAGTTTTATGGAAGAGTGTAGCATTATACCAGGGTTTGAGATTAGAAATGCTGCTCGTACACTGTGATGCCATTGAAACTAGGAAGAGAATATTAAGTTGTTGGGATGTAATTTCCTTCAATTTAGCAAAAATTTATTGAGCTTCTGTTGCGTGCCAGTGCTGGGGATTCAAAGATAAGTGAACCACAGACTGTACTCAAGGATCTGACATTTAGCCAGGATTTCCGGGAATAAGGCAGGGATTTTGCCACAGGGAGCTTGGGATATATTTGACAGCCTCTAAAGTTTGCAAACTGAGCCTTGAAATTACCCCCGAAAAACAGTTTCCACCAACCTTCCCTGAATTTTGTGTATGTACTTGAGGGAGAAAGAGTAACACTCGAGTGTTGTTGACCATTTTTGGCTTGGCCCAAGGAGAAGAGAATAACATCAATTTTAGGGAGGGAAGAGAGTTTTTATATTTGTATTTTTCTCCCCACATGGCTGGGCATGTGAGGTTTTTTTTTTTTTTCTTTTTCTTCCTAAATAAACTATTAAAATTCTTTTGTACAAATAAACATTGTGGCCTCAATGGCTGTAACTACACAGATGGACCCAAAAAGTGTCAGCTGCTTGGTTACTATTTATGGAATCAATTCTCCTTTAAGTGACTTGTTAAAATATTAGACATTTCTTTTTGGCAGAATATTTGACAGGTTTTAGTGAAGAGCTTTGTTTTGAGGGGAGGTCAGAGGTAGTCCCCCACAAGTCCCCTTCCTGGGGTTGTTTGCTGGGCTGTGTGAAGCTGGGTTGTGTCCTCTGGCTTTGTGGCAGGAGATAGGGGGTCTGGTTTCACATCTGTGACCTTGGGCAAGTGATTGGCTTTAGTTTCTTATCTGTAAAATGAAGGAGTTGGGGATGTGACTGCTCTATTTTGTGGTTTTTGGATTCTGTTTTCTCTGATCTCATCTCCTTAGGCTGTTTTAAAGTTTGAACATCTTGGTTCTTTCTTTTTTAACATTTCGTTGGCAGCTTCTGAATGTAAACAATGTCCATTTTTTTTTTCTTATTTTAATTGGATGATTGCGGGCGAGGATTATATTATGGAAATGAAAAATGAGTGTGACTTAATTTTCTTTTTATTTGCCAGCCACCCTACTGAGTTTTATAAATTTCTGACCTCGAACCTTCTATTGACTCCCTGACCCTCTGCAAAATTTCCCAGCGTCTCATGTTGTATTGTTCAGAGCATATCTTGACAAAGCAACTTGCAAGATAAATGGCCATATTATAAAAGGGGAAATTATTTTAATAGCTTTAGTTTATGCCTTGAGCTATTTGATGGCCAAATTGTATGCTAAAGTCCCCTTTCTTTATTTCTTCACTGTTCTTCTGGCTTCAAATTTATAAAAGATTTAGCCTTCATTCTTGTTCAGTGTAGTATGTGTGTTGGCTGTCATACCTGTTGATGGTGTTCCTTTGAGGAGGCCAGTTGTTGTGAGTCACAGGGAGAAAGGCGGCTTTTAACTGACAATCTTGTATATTATAATAAACAGTTGAGACAGGTGGTTTTCTAGGTCATATAGTGACATATAAACATCTGTCTCTTTCATTAGATTCTTAAATCTTTGAGAGAAAAGACTGTGCTTTATTTCTCTATTTTCTGCCAGCATTCACTCTTACTGTATATGATATCTAATAAATAAGCTATTCAACTAATAATTCTAGAAGAACCAGGAAGGGGTTTGTAATCTGGATGTTTGGTTATTGTCTACATCTGTGCTTCCTAAACATTCCATCATGTTTTGACGTGTTCTTATTCCACTGGTTAATCTACTTACATGAGATACTTAAAAATAATTTTACTCTCTTGGGTTAAAGGTCTTTATTTATTTATTTATTTATTACAGCATAAAGCAGTTTTCCTATGGGGATTAAAAAGAAATGTCCTTAAAAGTTGACTACAGCAGAATTTTTCAGATATCAGTGTCAAAATCTTAATCTTCTCTTTTCTCTTCTCCTTTTTCCCTTCTGGTAATGTCATACCCTCTGCTTTTATACTGAAGCTCTCTCTTTCAGTTCCGTTTACTCTCAATTTCTCCAGTTTCCAGAATCCCAATTACATGTTTAACTTGTGGTTTTAATGTAATCTAAACTGCTAAGTGGTTTTTGTAGGTTGGGTTTTTCAAAAGCCCCAAGGTATCCTTTTCTACCGTTGGCTTTTATGGGATATGTTGTTCAGTCATATCTGTTTGGTTCGGCATTATACCTCCCTTCTGTAGTTTCTGCCACATTTTCTTACACGCATGTCAAGTTCTCATTTCTGTTTAAAAAGCCCCATTTCCCACCACAGAACACAGGTATTTCTGTGCTGTGTCACATCAAGTTACTATTCAGTTTTTTGAAGGCCTCACTCAGCGCTTATCTCCTCTGAAGCTCTTTTACCTTCCCCAGGAGCTTCTCCCCTATTCTCAAGTGTCTGCACACACTTTGTCAGTAGCCTTTGCTCCTTGAATGTCGATTTAGCCACGGGAAGCTAATACAGGTACCAAATAACGTAGAGCCAAGTACATTTTGTAAAATTTCCGAGAATTACCAGAACTTGATAAGGGTTACAATGAAATTTACAATTGCTTTCTTAGATATTGGAGCAATCAAGAAATGAAAAATGTGGCTTCAAGCAAGCAGTAGCGTGCACATATCAAAGGGGATGCAACTAAGCTATATTGATAATAGAGCTGATTCAAATGCTGTTTTGGAAAGAGCCAATTACTATTTTATTAAATAGAATAAAAAATTTAACCAGAGGGTTGAAAAAAAAAGTTCATTGCATATATTATAACATTGCCTCAGCTATTACCAGACACCCTGGGATGAGAGGCCCTGGGATACGTCTGTGAATTAAAACACTGCTGGTCTTCAAGAAATTGGCAACTCTCTGGGGGAGATGTCAAATAAAAAAGCAATAAAAATATATTGTAAAAAGTGCTGTAGTAGGGGTAAGCATAGGAGCTCTGGAACATGCTCTGTCATCTCAGCTTCGAAGCACCAGGAAAGTCTTTCAGCAAGACTTGATTCTCCTCATTCGAATCCCATTTCTGCCGCTTGACTAGTGATGTGATCTGGGGCAAGTTATGTAAGGCCTCTAGGCCTCAATTTCCTAATCTTCAAAATGAGACTAATGACACCTGTCTCAGAAGTTTATTATGAGGATTAAATGAGTTTGATAATGTATTTCTCCTGTCTGGTGTAGGACCTGGCATATACATAGTTGCAATTATTTTATTATCCCATGCATGGCTTGCTCCATATCAGTTTGCCAAACAAGAATTGCTCAGGTTTTTGTCCCTTCTCTGCATGCAGGGTTCAGAGGTGACATGCCAGAGCACTGTGGCTTGTGACCCTTCTGGCCAGATAGTGCTAAGATGATGGATAGGTGACTCTGGTGCACCTGCATAGGAACCAGTGGTGGCATTTTGTCAGTGTTGGTGCCACTGCCACCATAGGCTTCCTCCTTCACTCATTCTCTGACAGATGTCTCCTGGGCACCTACTGGGTATGGAATTTATGCTCCATTCTGTGGGGATAAAAGCTGAATTATCATCTCTTTGGAGAGGCTGAAAGAGCTTAAAGGAAAGGGGGAAGAGAGAGTGGGGTTGGATAAGCCAGTGCCGTGTAGGGTAGGAGTGGGTGACGGTGCAGGAGTTGAGGGAGAGTGCTGTTTTCCCCTCTAGAGGGGTGAGGGAGCACTTCAAGGAAGAGATTGCATTTCACAGGGGCTGTAGGATGTTGGGAGACCAGGAGATGATAAGAACAGGGCTTGCAAAACTCTGCTTGGCTTGGATATACAGGATTGCATTTTAAAAAGTGCTCCTGCTGGGCATATTGCATGTAGTATGAATCTTCTTTCTTGTATGTGTAGTGTTACTCCTACCTCTTAATTTAAATAAAAAGGGAGAAACATTTGGAATCTCTAAGAAAATAATTAAGCTCTTCTCTAGATTAGTCATGCCTTATGATTTAATATTTATAGTTTGATAATAAGCCTTTTCATTTCCTCATCCTAGAAAATTTGTAAAATATTAAAAATAAAAAATCATCTGGTAACTTAAAAAAATTCTCCTCCTCTAAAACAAAACAAAAAAATTCTAATACCCTATGGAAGTGCCAACAATTCACAATTATGTTCAAACTTCTGTGAATTCTTTATATATTCTTTATCCATTTTTCCATGGAAGTATTAATGTGTGATTTTAGCAAAAAATTGCTTAAAAAAGAATGTTTTACATGTTAAGAATATTTACTTCTTTTCTTAAATATTAATTGCATCTTCTCCGTGCTTCTTTGTTTGCCTTTTGCTTGTTTATTATATATTTTTGGATATCTAGAAGTTCTTATGGCTTCTTCCAGTTCTTTTTTGCTCAGAAGGTCCTTTTCTATTCTGAGATCTGATGAAAATATTTTTTTTATGACTCCATTTTTTACTTGTGACTCTTTCTGTCCATCTGGAATTAATTTTCATATGAGATGTGATTCTCTTTCTATTTTCCAAGTGGTTAACCAATTATACCAGCACCATTGGTCGAATAATATTTTTTTACCTGGTGATTTGTAATTGGAACCTTTATATATATTTACTTCTAATGTGTTCAAAAGACCTGATTATTTAAGTTTTGTTTCTTAGGTTTATGATTCCCTCTACCATTTATATAGTGTACATCTTATTTGGCTGGTTCTGCTGTTTTAAGCAGTAGCTCTTCTTTCCCATTTTTTATTTGCCATGTGCGATTTTATAACAGGTTATATGATGACTTCCTATGAGTCATATTTAGCCTGTAAACTTCATTTTATTTGCCTTACTCATCCCAAAATAAAGAGAAAATTTGTTGCCACCATTTAAAAATTATTGGATTTTTCAGCTGTTCCAGAAAAATCAGAGGACCTGGCCTGTATGCTGAACCTCTGTTTCCATATGGCAAAAATCTGCTGGAGCTGTGTTATAGCTTCCTTCCCCTCTAGGGTAGATCTGGGCTATCTGGTTTGCCATTGCCCCCACCTCTCCTGGATGAGTTCTACTTCCAGCTTGCTTCAGTCATTGTGTTACTGCCTGACCCAGACTCACTTGAGTTTACAATGCTGTTTTATAAAAAATTTTTTCATTGTATTTAATTTGATCCTTGATAGAGCCTTTTGTCTTACGTTGTTCAATTCATTTATATATATATATAGTCCATATATATGTGTGTGTGTGTGTGTATCTTATATTTCAGTGTTGAAGAAAAAATGCTCCATTCTTTATTGAATGCTACTTGAACACAGTCCTCTTTAAAATTCATATTATTTCAGCACAAGAAGTCATATGAGCACAAATAAACAGAATAATATTCTATAATAGGATTGAGAAAAACTGCGAGAAGAAATAATTATCTAAATCTTAAGATTCAAAAACAAAACACAGCAGCATTTGTATAATACCATACCATGTATGAACGAGTGTATCTCCCCTCTAATTGATGGGTGTAATGTTGTTTCTTGGCTAAATTTTTTCTTCACAAAGCCTTGATGTCATCATTTTCTTTCATTCCCAACTTTCCGCACGTGTTCATTTACATTCCCCACTATTGCTGAGTGTGCTGGATGTTTTGACTGCTGATTTCGCATCACTGCCAACTTTGTCCCATTCTGTGATTTGGATGAAATCAAATGAGTAAAAATGTTTTCAGTATTCCTGGTGAGTGCTAATCTGCAAAGATAGTGAACACTTTTTGCGATCTGGTCTTGCTTTGCAGCAATCTTGTCGTAAATGCAGTGGCATGACTTCCATTCTTGTTTAAACCTGAGAAACTGATGCTCAAAGAAGCCTGGGACACTGGTGCAGAGTCACAGAGTCCTAAGTGGCCAGGACTTGAACGTGACTCTTCTGGGACACCTAATGCAGTGTGTACTCTACAAGATGAACTTTTTAAAATATTGAAGATTTTGAAGTAATGGCCATATGTTTGTTTTAGTTTATTTTCTGTTTGTCGTTAAAATAGTTGATGAAGAGCGTAATACATAATGAAAAGCAGAAAAGAGAGTAACCATATAATATTAATGCCTTAAACTTTTTTTTAAATGGTTTTACATTAAACCTAGGGCATAAAGAAAAATAAAGTGCCTCTGTTTGAATGAAAGTTTGAGTGTCCTGACACATGGGTGAACCATAGGATCACAGAATTTCAGGATTGGATCCACGAATGAGCTAGTACAAAAAAGCCCCCTGATCTTTGCAGTAAGAAAACTGATTCCGTGTTGCTAAATATTTTTTTCCAAAGTCATGCTGCTGGTTTGTAATTAAATTTGGAGTAGAAATGGATGGAAACATTGGTTCCTGGGTCTCTGTCTCCTCTGTCGATGTGGGGTTTAATTTAGAGTCTTTAGATGAGCTGGCAGAAGCTCTGTCCTAGGTTCCCGCAATGACAATTTGTAGTCCCATGTAGTGAAATAAATAATGATAAATGGGAAGAAATAGAATTTATGTGCTTTATTTAATCTCTTTGCCTAAAAGGAAAATGATCATACCAGAAAAGACTGGAATAGTTCATTATTTTTGCTTTAGAAAATAAAAGTTGGAAAATAGTGGAGAGAATGTTTTCTTCCAGGAGGCCTGAGAGAGTTAGGGCGAGTTTGAAGTTATTAGAAACCTTTTGACAGTATGAGGACATAAGTGTGCTTTCATTAGTGCTCAGAAATGTTTATTAAAAATCGAAGTGGGCAGGCTGTGTTGGGGCAATAGTCTTTCTTCTCTACATTGAAAAATTTGGTTACTGGTTTTCTCAAAAAGCTTCTATAGCAAAAGGAAAGCAAATGTTATTTCTAGGCAGTACCTGAGAAATGTTTATAATGTTGACAAAGGGGCTCAATACAAGTATGTCATTATCATTTTAGGCCCTGTTGACCTATTGAAACATATTCTAGACCATGTTATAGAAATCACTGCTAAGGTTTGGGAAAGTAGATGGTATTTGGTGTCAGAGGATGTTATTGTTAGATTCATACTAGACAATTAAGGAAGATCAACATTGATGATTCTTTTTTTATACAGAGCAAAACTTACTCAGTTTTAAGTGAATTCCATTTCTATGTCAAAATCTGTAGCAAGTTTGCTTTTTTCAACTTTATGTTTTTATACTGTATCCTTTAAAAAATTTTTTTTAATGAGAGACAAGTGACATGGCATGAATTCTAAACTCTGAAAAGTATGAAGAGTAGAAAAATAACAGGCTTGGAAAAGAGGCCATTAAAAGAAAAAAAGAAAAGATAGGTGACTCTTCAATCCTCATGCTGTCTTGATGATTAAAAAGCAGTGGCCTGAATGTGGAGATTTTTCAGATAACTCGATCATGCTCAGGGTACTTTCTTTTATTTTCAGATATTTTTCATATTTTGAGTTTCCCAGTGGATAAACTGTGTGTATGCATTTTTCGCCCTGTTTAATCATAGTTGTCTGTTTTTCTGATTTGTAGGAAGAAAAAAAGAAGTTTGACAAAGAGACAGAAAAGAACTATAGCCTAATTGATAAACATTTGAATTTATCAGCAAAAAAGAAGGACTCACACTTACAAGAGGTATTGTTTTAATTCTTGTTATTTCTAAAATTTAGTAAATAGTACATGTCTTTTTTGTTTAAAGGTGCTTTTCTCTTGAAAACTTTTCATCTAGGATTATTAGAGCTGGGGAAAAAAATGAACAGGTATTGCCATGAGTTAAGGAAAGAGTTCTTGTGGAGCAAGACAAAATAATTAATACATGTTGTAGTGATTAATTTAGGATGGGTTCAGAGTATTAAAATTTTTGGTTCGGAGCCTATTTTCACAGGAACAGTTTTAACCAGCGTTACTGAAGAACAGATATATTATTTGCAGGAATAGATTCATAATTGGCTTTCAAGATTTCTTAAAGAAATGAACTGAATTTAATAAGCTCATATACCATTTGGCTTTTATGTGAAGGCAGCATTAATCTTATTTAATGCTGAGGATTCAGGAGGTTCAGCTCTACTGGAAAGAGAGCATCTGTTTTACTTGTGTTAATAGACTCGTTTTTTGGGAGGGAGCCGTATGTAAGGAGAAAGGAATTTATGTCTTCTCTCTCATTTTCTGTTTCTAGCCATTTTCTAAATTCCCTGCCACTTGTTTTTTTTCACTCACACACTCGAATGGAAACTCACTGGTTTACACTTTGGAACATACGCATTCATTAAAAATAATGCTGTTTGTGGCTGTTAGGATCTTGACACATCCTACAGAAGTGTGATTTTTTTCTCATTTGTTTATTTTTAAACACATAAGGAATCTGGGCATAATATGCTACTATAATATCCACTTATGGAAGTATCATCAAAACAACACTAATGACATTGAATCCAGTATGAATTTGGGTTTTAAATGTCATATTCAGTTGCCTACTGTGTGTGTGTGTGTTTATGTTTATGTGTATGTGGTCATTTTGACATTACCCACATGTCACATTTTCTTTGTCTCTTTAATACCTTTGACTGACATTTGGATGGCTTTTCACAGTTTGTAAAAGAGAAAGAAGCTTTTGTACCACTTAATCCTCCTTACAATACTGTAGGTAGGTAGGGCTCCCTTCTCTCCTTGTTCCTTATTATGTAGGAAGTCATGCAATTGTTACATGGGCTCCCTCATCTCCTACCCTCAGTCAATTTTGAAGTGGCAGCTGTTGTTTTTATAGGCGCTTTTTATGTTAGCAGTTTTCTGCCTCTCTTCTCCCCTTATCTCTATTTCCTGAAGGGATTTTCATGCCCCAAGTAAATTTCCATCTTCACTATACAATTAGGTATTTCATTCTAAACGTTGTTTAGGCAAAATCTTTAGTGTCATCCTTGGCCCTTTGTCTCACGCCCCACATCCAGTTCATCAGCATATGTCTTCTTCAGCTTCAGAATATTCTCAGAATATGGCCTCTTCTCCTGACCCCCACCACTGTCACCATGGCCCAAGCTGCTGGCGTTTCTCGCACAGATTATTGCAAAGGCCTCTTAATTGGTCTTCCTGCCTCCACCAGCTGTATTCCTACTGTTTGTTTTTTATATAGCAAGCAGAAGGAGGCTTCGTGTTGCTCTTCTCCAAACCCTTCTCACAGCTACCTCCAGGGGCCCAGGCCCATCCCAGCCGTCCTCACACCCTCGTGGGCTGCCTCGCGCTGACTGGGCTGAGGCAAGTGTATCCCATGCTCAGGCCCTTTGTGTTGGTTCTTCCTTCTGCCTAGGGCATTTCCAACCCAGATCCACATGCCTCACTCCTCCAAATACTCTTTCAAATACTCTCCACTCAGAGTTCACTTTATTAGAGAAGTTTTCCCTGACCATTTTGTTTAGAGTGTCCCCCTTACTCTGCTTTATTCTTTTTCTTCTTACAACCATTTGACTACATATTTGATTGTTACATGGCTTCTTCTGCTAGAATGTAAGCTCCTTGAAGGCAACAAGATTGTTTTATTCAGATTTATCAGATTTTTCCCCCAATGGCTAGAATAGTACTTGTCAGGAAGTAGGCACTTAAACATTGATTGAATGAACAGGTGTGAAGTTGCTTGCACAGTGAACTAGGGCTTCGAGAATTTCGTGATTCCCAAAGATAATTAAACTGTGGATCAGAAATTTGAAGAGAACTTTAAGATGAATAATTTTAGTTTCATTTAAGTTATATATTTTTTCCTGTTTTGCCCTGTTTGCTCTTAAGGAACAAACTCCCAACTGAAACAGCTTTCTATTGCACGTGTGAAGGCCTTAAAGGGGGGATGCTCTTTATTTTTTTTTTATTTATTTATTTTTTTTTAAAAAACAAGTGAAAAGCTGAATTTTAATAGCAAACGATGAACGACAATTTTCGTTATGCCAAATATGGGAGATTAGCCCCTATGTTATGCATTTAGCTTTTTTTTTTTTTTTTTTTATTAATGTTATGATGGATTACAAGCTTGTGAAATTTCAGTTGTACATTTTTGTTAGTCATGTTGTGGGTACACCACTTCCCCCTCTGTGCCCTCCCCCCACCCCCCCTTTTCCCTGGTAACCACCGATCAGATCTCCTTCTCAATATACTAATTTCCACCTATGAGTGGAGTCATATAGAGTTCGTCTTTCTCTGACTGACTTATTTCGCTTAACATAATGCCCTCGAGGTCCATCCACGTTGTTGTGAATGGGCCAATTTCGTCTTTTTTTATGGCTGAGTAGTATTCCATTGTGTATATATACCACATCTTCTTTATCCAATCATCAGTTTCTGGGCATGTAGGCTGGTTCCACGTCTTGGCTATTGTAAATAATGCTGCGATGAACATAGGGGTGCAACGGACTCTTGAGATATCTGATATCAGGTTCTTAGGATAGATACCCAGTAATGGGATGGCTGGGTCATAGGGTATTTCTATTTTTAACTTTTTGAGAAATCTCCATACTGTTTTCCATAGTGGCTGTACCAGTTTGCATTCCCACCAACAGTGTATGAGGGTTCCTCTTTCTCCACAACCTCTCCAACATTTGTCGTTCTTGGTTTTGGATGTTTTTGCCAATCTAACGGGGGTAAGGTGATATCTTAGTGTAGTTTTGATTTGCATTTCCTTGACGATTAGCGATGATGAACATCTTTTCATGTGTCTATTGGCTATATTCATATCTTCTTTTGAGAAATGTCTGTTCATGTCCACTGCCCATTTTTTGATCGGGTTGTTTGTTTTTTTGTTGTTAAGCAGTGTGAGTTCTTTGTATATTATGGAGATTAACCCTTTGTCGGATAAGTGGCTTGTAAATATTTTTTCCCAATTAGTGAGCTGTTTTTTTGTTTCAATTCTGTTTTCCCTTGCCTTGAAGAAGCTCTTTAGTCTGATGAAGTCCCATTTGTTTATTCTTTCTATTGTTTCCCTCAACTGAGGAGTTACAGTGTCCGAAAAGATTCTTTTGAAACTGATGTCAAAGAGTGTACTGCCTATATTCTCTTCCAAAAGACTTATTGTCTCAGGCCTAATCTTTAGGTCTTTGATCCATTTTGAGTTTATTTTGGTGTGTGGTGAAAAAGAATGGTCGATTTTCAGTCTTTTGCATGTGGCTGTCCAGTTTTCCCAGCACCATTTGTTGAAGAGACTTTCTTTTCTCCATTGTAGGCCCTCTGCTCCTTTGTCGAAGATTAGCTGTCCATATATGTGTGGTTTTATCTCTGGGCTTTCAATTCTGTTCCATTGATCTGTGGACCTGTTTTTGTACCAGTACCATGCTGTTTTGATCACTGTAGCTTTGTAGTATGTTTTGAAATCGGGGATTGTGATTCCGCCGGCTTTGTTTTTCTTGCTCAGGATTGCTTTAGCAATTCGTGGTCTTTTGTTCCCCCATATGAATTTTAGGATTGTTTGTTCAATTTCTGTGAAGAATGTTCTTGGGATTCTGATTGGGATAGCATTGAATCTGTATATTGCTTTAGGTAGTATGGACATTTTAACTATGTTTATTCTTCCAATCCATGTGCAAGGAATGTTTTTCCATCTCTTTATGTCATCGCCTATTTCTTTCAAGAAAGTCTTGTAGTTTTCATTGTATAGATCCTTCACTTCCTTGGTTAAGTTTATCCCAAGGTATTTTATTCTTTTCGTTGCGATTGTGAATGGGATAGAGTTCTTGAGTTCTTTTTCTGTTAGTTTATTGTTAGTGTATAGAAATGCTACTGATTTATGCACGTTAATTTTATACCCTGCTACTTTGCTGTAGTTGTTGATTATTTCTAATAGTTTTTCTGTGGATTCTTTGGGGTTTTCTATGTATAAGATCATGTCGTCTGCAAACAACGCGAGTTTTACTTCTTCGTTACCTATTTGGATTCCTTTTATTTTTTTTTCCTGCCGAATTGCTCTGGCCAGCACCTCCAGTACTATGTTGAATAGGAGTGGTGAAAGTGGGCACCCTTGTCTTGTTCCTGTCCTCAGAGGGATGGCTTTCAGCTTTTGTCCATTGAGCATGATGCTGGCTGTGGGTCTATCATATATGGCCTTTATTATGTTGAGGTACTTTCCTTCTATACCCATTTTACTGAGGGTTTTTATCATAAATGGGTGTTGGATCTTGTCGAATGCTTTCTCTGCATCTATTGAGATGATCATGTGGTTTTTGTTTTTCATTTTGTTGATGTAGTGTATCACGTTGATTGACTTGCGGATGTTGAACCATCCCTGTGTCCCTGGTATAAATCCCACTTGATCATGGTGTATAATCTTTTTGATGTATTGCTGTAATCGGTTTGCCAAAATTTTGTTGAGGATTTTTGCATCTATGTTCATCAGTGATATCGGCCTGTAGTTCTCCTTCTTTGTGTTGTCCTTGTCAGGTTTGGGGATCAGAGTGATGTTGGCTTCATAGAATGTGTTAGGGAGTTCTCCATCTTTCTCAATTTTCTGGAACAGTTTGAGGAGAATAGGTATTACGTCTTCTTTAAATGTTTGGTAGAATTCTCCAGAGAAGCCGTCTGGTCCTGGACTCTTGTTTTTGGGGAGGTTTTTGATTACCGTTTCTATTTCCTTACTTGTGATTGGTCTATTCAGATTCTCCATTTCTTCCTGATTCAGTTTGGGGAGATTGTAGGAGTCTAGGAATTTGTCCATTTCTTCCAAGTTGTTCAATTTGTTGGCATATAGTTTTTCATAGTAAGGGGGGATGCTCTTTAGAGAGAACAAGGTTAGGTTTGGATTCTCATTACTTTTGGCAGTGAATTGAGTTGAGGTGCTCAAGAGATTAATAAAGGTTGCTTAGAGAGGGACTGAGCAAAGGCAGAGGAACTTGTATCATCTATTCTTTCCTCTTGTTTTAAATGAAAATAACAGGAGAAAATTGTGGCAGACACCAGCTGACTGGGTAATTCTATTAGGACCTTTAGCTATAGCTCTGCCTGTATTGGGTGCAATACCTTATACCTCCAACCACATCCCTAAATTCTACTTAATATTTATAACAAGTATTGCTAGTTGAGAAAATTCCATTTCTGTTGATTTTTGAAGTATGTTTTTGTTTGCTGAGTAGCCAAATATAATATTTCAGTATAAATACGACCAGGGTAATAGGTCCTTTAAATACCTTTATGTGAGATGGATCTACTCTCATGATACATATTTACAGCAGGAAGGGTCAGAAAGTAGATGATAATTAAATTGAAATTACACATTTGTTAAAAACAAGCAACTGTTACTTGGTGTAGTAAAAAGTATAGTCCGAATACCAGTTGCAAGTCCATATTGTTACCTGTGCTTCTGACTGACCAGCTATACAGTAGAGGTTTCTACGACCCCATCTTTGGGTTCAGTTAATTTGCTAAAGTACCTCACAGAACTCAGAAACATTTCTTTAAGTTTACCAGTTTATTATAAAGGATAAAATAAAGGATACAGATGGACAGCCAGACGAAGAGGTGCATGGGGTGAGGTTGAAAAGAGCCCCAAGTGCAGGAAATTTTGTCCCCATGGAACTGGGGTATACCACCAGGCAAGTGGATGAGTTTGCCAACAAGGAAGCTAGTCAACTCTCGTTCAAGAGTTTTTATAGAGCTTAATGTATACTGCTTTCTCCCCTCCCTTCCCTTCCCAGAGGTTGGTGGATGGGCCTGAAAGTTCAGACCCTCTAATCACTGGGTCTTTCTGGTGCTATCCAGGGGCTCCACCTCATTAGCGTAAACTCAAGTGTGTTCAAAAGGGGCTCCTTATGTATGACAAAAGACACTTCCATCACTCTGGAAATTCCAAGGGTTTTCGGAGCTTTGTGCCAGGGACTGGGGACAAAGACCAAATTATATAGTCCTTATTAGACCACATAGATTGCCTTATAGACTTGAGTCAGACTAAAGACTGTGCTGCTAGGTCTAATTTGGATGTCCATGGCATTGTCGTAAAATATGGGTTATCGACAGTCTCAGGGATTCTGGTGGTTTAATCACAGAACACGTGGCACAGCAGTTCTGAACACTCAGAACATTAGGGGAGTGTTGCTAGAGGGTGACCAGCCATGCCAGGGTATTGCAGTAGCACAAACAACTAGGAAAGAGAATTCACTAAAATTAAAAAAAAAAAACCTGGTAAATCTGACCTTGCTATAATTTTCTTGTAGAACATTTGCCAGTAACAGTACGTGAAAAATTTACTCTTAACTCTTGAAATCTTCATTTTATTAAATACTCGACAAAATTACATTGTTTTTCCTGGGAGTTTTGTCTGTTAACTGCTGGTGGCTGAACTCTCAAACTCTGGTTATTAGAAGCATAAAAATGTTATGATTTTGATGAGTATTAGGTAGAAATTCTCATTTTGGCTTAACACTCTTATTGTATTTAAACATTATTTTAATTAAAAAATCATTTGATGCTAAAAAATTTTTTATTACATGTTAAATACTTTTTTTTCCCCCCAAAATTAAAAAATTGTTGTGGTAAAATATACGTAACAGAAAATTTATGATTTTAACCGTTTTCAAGTATGTAGTTCCATGTGATTAAGTACATTCATGTTCTTGTGCAATTATCACCACAGTTTGTCTCCAGAACGCTTGTCATCTCGCAGTACTGAAACTCTGGACCTATTAAATAATGACTCCCTAGTCCCCCCTCCAGCCGGCTCCTAACCACCACCCTCTACTTTCTGTCTCTACGAATTTGACTGTTCTAGGTACCTTGTATGAGTGGAATCATGTGGTAATTGTCCTTTTGTGACTAGCGTGTTTCACTTAGCATAATGTCATCAACGTTTGTCCATGTGGTAGCATGTGTCAGAATTTCTGTCCTTTTTGAGGCTGAATAATATTCCGTTGTGTGTATACACTACATTTTGTTTATCCATTCATCTGTCGGTAGACACTTCGGTTGTTTCCACCTTTTAGTTATTGTGAATAATGCTGCTTTGAACATGGGTATACAAATATCTGTTCGAGTCCTTGCTTTCAATTTTTGTGAGTATTTACCCAGAAATGGAATTGCTGGGTCATACGATAATTTTATTTTAAATTTTTTTGAGAACTGCTATAGTGTTTTCCATATCTGCTGTATCATTTTACATTCCTATCAACAGTATGCAAGGCTCCACTTTCCACATTCTCACCAACCCTGCTTTTTTTGATAGTTTTTTCCTGTTTTTTTTGATAGGTATGCGTTGGTATCTTGTGGTTTTGATTTGTATTTCCCTGATGGTTAGTGATGTTGAACATCTTTCCATGTGCTTATTGCCGTTTATGTATCCTGCTTGAGAAATGTCTAGGTAAATACTTGAAAAAGTAAAATTACCTAAGTTAGGAAATACATAATGCTTTATAAGAATGGTTTCTAGGATGAGAATTCTTTCTGGGCTGTTCTCTCTGGAACCATGCTCCTCTCCCAGTTCCTTTCTAGTTAGACAAAATAAGCTGGAACCTTTTTTTGGAATGTCTTCTGGCCATCTGGTTCCTGTTCACTCGCAGGGGATGGGACATTGTGAGGGCTTAAGAGCATGACTGCCCACAGATGGGCTTCAAGCCCTGACCTGCCTTTGAGAGCCAGGTTCTTGAGATGGTGCCGTTGTGGCCACTTCCTCACCTGCTGCGTTCACTCATGACTGCTAGGTGACTGGAATTTCCCCAACCCTCTTTCCCAAGCAGACTTCATTCTTAGAAGATTTGTTAATGGAAATAATGTTTATGTGGTTTTGGTTCTATGTGTACGTTCATCCTTGAATGTCAATTGCAGTTGGGGTGAGTTTTTCATGAAGAACTTTACTCTTGGTCTTCAATCCTTTGGGGTCAGTCAACCTCATCATAGAGAGCAGCGGTTGGCAAACTTTTTCTTCAGAGAGTCAGACCGTAAATGTTTTGTACTTTTGCAGACCATAAGGTCCCTGTTGCACCTACTCAGTTTGGTTGTTTTAGTTGGAAAGTAGCTATAGAAGATACATAAAGGAATAGTCATGACTAATTTCCACTACAACTTTATTTAGAAAAACAGGCTCTGGGCCACATTTGGCCCGTGGACTGTAGTTTTGCCAACCTCTGATAAAGAGTTTCACTCCTCACTGTCTCTAATTTGACCGGCTTCAATTATTTTAACATAGGCAGATATCCAAGTGGAACAAAACCGGCAACACTTTTATGAACTGTCTCTTGAATATGTATGTAAGCTTCAGGAAATCCAAGAAAGGAAGAAGTTTGAGTTTGTGGAACCTGTAAGTATTATAGCAAATTGTTCTGCTAGTTGAATTTCGCAATATGTTAGAAATATTTTTCTTTCAAGATCTAATTTACGGTTGCTAGAGGCTGTAGTGCACAAACATGAAGCAAGATATCCTGAATTATAAAGGGTGGACACAGATAGCCGTGTAGTCAAAGAATCCCCTCTGAATCACTGGTTCTCAGCCTTATTTGCACAGCAACAGGTAACAATGAATATTTTTCCTTTTGCTACGTGGTCTCAAGGATTCTCAATCAGGTGCAATTTTTGCCATCCTAGTTTTAACTCCACCCTTAAAAAAAAATCCCCGTGAAAGAAATCATATTGGAATGTGAGTGAAAGCACATTTATGGGGTAATCTTCACTCAAGTTTGCTTCTAAAGCAAGTACACCAGTCCAAACTTTGGTACCTTCAACAATTACTGGTAGCAAATGATTTCTAAATAAAATTCACGATGTTTATAACAGCCTAAGTTAAGAATCAGTATGTGGAACATTTGAAATTATTTAATGAGTTACTGTGACATTTCTTTATACCTATTTTAGAAACACATGATTTAGAAACACACACACATTTTGTTTGTGCTTATATAGATGTACTTAATAGCTTCAGTTATTTATAATATATATGCACACATATGAATGTATGTATCTTCTGAATCAAAATGTAAAGGGTATTTCATACTGTGGGTTTTAGCAAAAAAATAAAGACAGTGGGATTTGTGATTCTCAGGATCCATTTTAATTTTAATATAGATTCTTTTGCTTGTGATATTTTTTTTAAAAAACAGCTTTATTGAGATATAATTCACATGCCATACAGTTTACTTGTTGTGTGTAGAATTTTGAGAATCCAAAAAAATAACCAAGTAGTGATTAATTAAAAATTAGCATTCATAGAAGGTATGGTCCAGTTGGAGTAATAGAATTTGAACAGTTGGAGAAAAATATGTGACCTCCTTAAAGCTTTCCTTTTATTTGAAATGATAATAATAATGCCTATGTTTATTGAACATTTATATGCTCAATCATTGTTCGTGATTGTTCTAAGTACTTTACTTTGCTCCTGCATTTATTCCACACAACAACTGAATGAGGAGATATTTTTGTTATCCCACTTAGCAGATAAGGAAATTGAAGTAGGGAAAGTTGCGGTAATTCGCCCATGGTCTCATAACATTGCTGAAGTTGGAAATTGACCCCAGCTGACCATTTAGCATCAAAGCCTCAAATTCCTAACCATTACACTAGGTGACATCCTGAAGAAAATGAGTTTCAAGATTTCCTTAATGCTCACCCCATATCACTTTTGCTCACTTTAGATTTACTCGCATATGGGGCAGAAGCAACTGTCTTCTAACAAGAGCAGCAGCTTGGGAGTTTGTAGGAAACTCAGGGCTTGACCACCACCCTGCCTCTGCCCCTCTGTGTCCCAGTTGCTGAACATCCTTGTCATGAAGACAGAGGTTACACTGCGCTGGCTGCTGTTGGAGAGAGCCTTCAGCCCTTTGATTCTGTGATTTCACTTTCCTTATAGATTCTATCAACCTACAGTGATAAAGTTTCAATTATAAATGAATATAGGGATTCTCTTGACTGAAAAGGACAAATGAGTGCTACAGAAGTCCGTTTCTTCTATAAAAGCTGTCTAATGGCTCTGATATTTGAGGAAAAATCACAAATCCTTCATTTTTTATAGGGACTAATAAATAATATGCAGTTAGGTTTAATTGAATTCTAGTGACTTCCTTTTAATTATTTTACATCAATAGAATCACAATGAGGTGAAGAGAACTACTTGGCTGTTTTTGTTATTATTTTTTTTTCCCCTGAGTTTTTTTGTGCTAATGTCACTTTTTCTCCTTTGTTTTAGATGCTGTCCTTTTTTCAGGGAATGTTTACTTTCTATCATCAGGGCCATGAACTTGCCAAAGACTTCAATCACTACAAAATGGAACTACAGATCAACATTCAGAATGTAAGGAAGTGAAAGCTTTCTGGTGTAAAAAGATGTTTGAGATGTGTATTTTTAATTTATTTGGTACATGAAAACCCGTAAACTAAGCCCAGGCTGATCTGTTGGTACTGGGAAACTGAGGCTACGTTGCCACCTTCTGGTCGATTCTGTGTAACAAACTGCTCTCTGGCGAGGTGAGGCTCGAGGAATTCTGCCACCTGGTGGCTCTTTTTTTTTTTTAAATGAATTTATTTCATGTAATTTATTTTTCTTCCCTTATTTTCAGAGAAGTCACTATGTATGTTTTTATAATCAGAATTTCCTATAATTTGCTTTATTTTTTGTTTATCCAGTTTTATTGAGATATAATTGACACAATACTATAAGTTTAAGGAGTACAGCATGAGGACTTGAGATATATATTGTGAAATGATTTCCACGGTAAGTTTAGTTAACATCCATCACCTCATATAGTTACAAAAATTTGTTTTCCTTGTGCTGAGAATTTTGAGGATGTATGCTCTTAGTAACTTTCTACATATACCATACAGCAGTGTTAACTGTAGCTTTGTGGCACAATTCTAAGAGTGAGCTTTGTTACGTAGCTCTAAATTCTCTATGTATGAAACGGACAAAAGAGACCTCTACTTTAGATTTAAGTCATTTCAAATATAAGGATCTAAATTTCTTCTCTGTTACCCGTGTATCTTATTTGATTTTTATTCCCAGATAGGCTTATAGTTCCAATGGAACTTAATTCCTGTGTTTTATGCATGTTTACCAATGTAGTGGTATTCACTGTTGCTATTGGTCTTTATTTTTTTCCTCGAAAATGTATGCTTTCTATTAGGTCTTGGATAAAGAGATTTAGGAGAACTTTATGTATTAAACAGTATAATGTATGTGATTTTGATCAGAAGGTGGTGGATGTTTTTCCTTTCAACACTTTAGTTGATTTTGGATGTGTCCTCATTGAATTCAGGTTATGTTCAGTTGGATGTGTCCTCATTGAATTCAGGTTATGTTCAGTATAGTTTCAGGCCTTGTTAGAAATACAGTAAGTTAGTTTTGGAACAAACTCCTAGCCCACACTGAGAGACATTCAAGTAGAAGGATGGGAATCTCTGTGTTGTTTGCTGCCTGACCTTCAATTTCTTATAATCTTAGAAATTGAGGATGAATGGTTTTTGTGTAGATTTTGAGTTCTTTTTTTTTTTTTTTTTGATATAGTTCCTATACTTGGGAATGTAGATAACGAAATCTCTTGTTTTTTTTTAATTCTTGTGTCCATTTTTATTTGTAGATAGTTTGAACATTCAGTTGGGTTAAATAACTAGAAGAGTAGACCCCCGATCCCCACTCTGCCCATCAGTGACTATAATGTAACAAAATTTAAATATGTGTCAAAGTGTGTGTGTGTAGATTAGTCCTAACTTAAAAATTGTCTCTGTAGGTTGTAGAATATTTAGTCTAATGATGCTGTGATTTTTCAGAATACTTTTGCAGGCAGCAGAACACAGTGTTGTAAAAAGAACATTACATAGTTAGTTTAGAAGATTAGATTATAATCCTGATTGTTTTCCTCCACTAACTGGCTGTATAACTTGTGGAAATTCACTTTTTCTGTCTGAACCTCCTTTGTCAAGTGCAGGGCTGGCCTGGATGAGAGAACCTTCAGGCAGAGCTGGATCTGTAAATTGTGGGGCCAGTGTAAAATGAGAAGGCAGTGCCCCTTAGTCGAAAATGAAGAATTTTGACACAGCGACAGCAGAGCATTAAATCAAGTGTGTGACCGTCTGAGCACAGGACCTGTATGACTGCACAGGCTACATGCCCGTGAAGTCAGCCCTGTCTCAAGATGTCCTCACATCTCCTGGGGGCTTCAATGAAACTGTCCCTACACAGCTTGTGTGTGGGTGGAAGTACACTTATCACACACCTCGGGGGGATGGGGTGTGTGGTTACCTTGCATACGCCACAGTCATTTCAGAGCGGTTAAAGGTTTAAATGTGAATGAGCAGTAGTCTGTCATGAAATATGATGAGCAAAATGAGCAATACTCTGTGATGAAATATAAAAAGCAAAACTTAAAGACAAGGTCTCATTTAAAAGGGTGCACAGAATCTCCTGGTTACTATATTAATACTAGCGCCCTAACACACACATTTGATAACAACAGTCATTTCCCATAGACAAGTGGGCAGAGAACAGTTTACTGAAAAAAACCTTTTCTTTGTCCTCTGGAACTTGAGTGGTGTCGGTGAGTTGCCCTGAATCCTTGACGTCTTCTCTCAGATTCCTCTCGTCTTTCTGTTCCCGCTGTTTCTGAGTCCATTCCTGCAGCTCTTCCAGGTAGAGGCTCTTCTTTCCACCTCTCCCTCAGTATTGAGAACACCTGACTAGGTGTTGCCTTTGCTCTTCATTTTTCCTTTTAGCTCATTCTTTTCCCTTGAGAAATAGCAGCACCTTTGAAACACATGCCACTCATTCTACCTCACCTACTCTCTCTCTCCTCATTGTTGCTGTAATTTACTCATTTCTTGGCCATTTGTTGCATTCCCTGATGATGTCAGCTTTTAGCATATTAAAGGGAAAATGCTGGCTATGGAGAACTGTATTACAAAAATCCCAGTTACGTGTTATTTTTTATGCTGTGTACGTTTATGTATTTAAGGAAACATACCCAAATGTTAAAAGCAAATCTTAGAATTAACTCTCTGTGCACTATAATGTTATAGATGATTTTGGTCAACTTTTAAGTATTTTACTGTAGTAAAAAAATAGCAAAATAATTTTATAATCAGAAAAAAGGTAAAAGTTATTTAAAAGTGAAAATGACCTATTTTTCCCCATCTAGTTTCACCTTTTCTCTTGTAAAAATGGTTAGACCTTTTTTTGGAAAGAGATTCAGTCTTCATCCCTTTTCCATAAGCTAGTGTAATAGAAGGAAAACAAAAAAGAGCAAGATGGCTTTTAGAAAATAGATTTTACACAAGAATGTAAATTGTATCAAAATTAAAGGATATTTAAAAAAATGAGTTTTAAACTTTCGGGATCTCTATCCCCAGAGGAATATGGGGAAAAGGAGACTAGAATAGAATTCTTCCTGGAAGGAAATGGAATATGAGCAATTTTGGGATTCATAAAGAATCACTAGAAGATACTAAGAGTGGTTAAGAAGAATTTAAGAATCTGTGCAAATATTTTTGTTACAGTGTTGGGAGAAAAGTGGAACACCAAAATGAAAAACTCCCTTTAAAAAACAAAAAAAGAGAGTGATTGGAAGTGATTGTGTCAAAATATGGGCCTGGTTATTTCACGGGGGTGAGGTGGGGTGGGGTGGTTTATGGCCACTTTTTAGCTTGTTTATGCTTTTTCTTTTGGCCCCCAAACAGACTATTAGTGCCCTAACCTTTTTCCCGTTTATAATGCTATGGGTTGGTTTTTATAATCTGAAAAAAAGTTTTAAAGTGTACTTTGCCTTCTAATCAGATTTAAAATAATTGTCAGTTTTACATTGAAGATTATCTTGTATCCTCTGTTAGAGAATAATTGTTAGGACTTTTCAGTGACTTAATTGTAATACTAATAATACCACCTGAATTAATTTTGTTACCATGTGCTGGGTGTTACCTGTGTGCTTTATTTGGATTATACACTTGGTCTTCATAACAGTCCCAAGATGTAGGTTTTTTTATTCCTATTTTACAGATGAGGAAAATGAGGAAGAATAACTTCCTGAAGTCATGATGCTCTAGGGTCAGGGCCAGCATTGGAACTTGGGCGGACTCGCTCCAGGGCCCAAGGTGGTTAGTTTCAGATTTAGTGGTGGCGTAGAAATGGATCACTGATGATGTGTCTGGGGCCAGTAAATACAGGAGTTGTGGAACATCCTGGTATGTCCATCTGTTTCCCTGGACCTTAACAACTTGTGGGTAGCATGGTAGTCCCTTAATTGTAAGGACTCAGATTCAGGCACTGATGGTGAACCTCAGCTCACCTCCATCTCTCACAAGTTCTGACTTGACTTTCCCTTGCCCCCATGGGAGGTGTTTTAAGGTGTTTAGACTTGATCACCTATTCACTTGGGATCTCCTATGCACCATTCCTTATTCTGACGCCTCTCTATGCATAGGGCACTTGATGGTATGGTATGGGGATTGCAGTGAGTGAGGGGTGTGTGTGTGACCCTCCCCTGCCCCTTGTTCTGTTCTATTATTTTGGAAGATAATTAAAGCAGGGCTGCATGGGGCCCACCCCTGATGTTTTACAGCTGTTTCATGAAACCCTCTTCATATTTGTAGTTACGCTCGCCTGTTTTTTGTTCCCTGATGAGGTCATGGGGCCAGAATGAGAAAACTTAAATGAAAAATGGCAATCCGTACTTGGAGTCAGCCTTGCCTTCTGCCTTTAAAGCTTTATTTCTGGGTAAAACTTGATGAATAGCTCCTTGTCCCTTTCCTCTTCCTTTTCCCTTTAATATGAGTGAACATGTGCTAAACCTGACCCACTAGTTTTCCAAGATATTCAAAGGTGTCTGAATTCCAGCTTAGTTCCCAAATTGAGTCCTCCTCCCACAAATAAGTGATATTTAATTTATGAAGCTTAATTTAAGAATGATTTGTTTGGAAATTTGTTTATTTACCAAAGCATGTACGGAAAGGAAAGGAAATAATACAGCAATGGTGTTTTATTGCCATTGGGTAGTGCTCGGCTGTCTCATCAGTTATGGTGAAGAATAAAGCACCATAAAATGCTTTCAGTAGTGCCACCCACAGTGTAAACACTCTAATATTACCTATTTTAATGTTTACAGTCTAACCGTATTACCAATTCAATGATATCTTTGTATATATCTGGAGTTTATAATTAGAGATTGCTAGGTTCTAGCCATTTTTACCCCCATTCCTATTTGCCTAAAATGATGAACATCTTCCCTTCCCAGTGCAGAGTCATAAGCATCTGAGGAAGCAGGGCAGTGAGGGCGAGGGGCGCTGCAGGGAGGGGTCTGCAGCAGGGAAAGCCGGGTGATGGTGGGAGGGTACAGAGGCAGCATGCAGAAGAGGTGGCTGGAAGATTTGGGAGATTGGTTACATTGAGCAGCTGTGTTAATTGAGCAAATAAGTAAATGTATTGAGCATCATGGGAGCCAGGCTTCTTAGTGTCTGAAAAGAAATTTACAGAATTGGAAAGGGGTAGGCTTGAAAGAAACCTGAAGTATTGGGTTGAACTTAGATTTATTGGTATGAACTTAATGGGTTTTGAAATACATAGCTAGATGTAGGAGTCGTGATGTGTATGTCTGTATAAATACATATGTATGTGTATATACGTATACCTGTATTTCCTCAGTCTGTCAGCCAAGAAGCCCTGGGAGCAATGACACTCCCTTAGCTGTGGGCACGCTGTGCCCAGATCTTGGTTTCTAAATACTACCCTTCACTAAAAGAAGTAAGGGTTCCTTTGGGGAAATGGCTGATTCTAGGACTAGGACAGGGAAAGTGTAAGATGAACCTGGGATAGGTAAAAAGTAAGGCATTACTCAGAGAATTAAGGGGGCATATCTGAAGACAGGGGAGCCAGCTAGAAGGGGCTCCTGCTGGTAAAATCTAGGACAATTTGAGCATTAACATAAATAATGAGGGGCAAGCTCCGTGGCTGAGTGGTTAAGTTCACACGCTCTGTTCCCGCGGCCCAGGGTTCGGATCCTGGGCGCGGACATGGCACTGCTCGTCAGGCCACGTTGAGGCGGCATCCCACATCTCACAACTAGAAGGACCTGCGACTGAGATATATAACTGTATACAGGGGAGGTTTGGGGAGATAAAGCAGAAAAAAAAAAAAGATTGGCAACAGTTGTTAGCCCAGGTGCCAATCTTAAAAAAAACAAAAAAACCCCATAAATAATGAGAGTATTGGATGCAACTCATCAGGTAAATAGGAATGTATATGTGTGTTCTCACGTGTGTATGCTGGCATCTATACATATATGGCAGGCATATATGTGTATATATGTATTTTTTGTTGTTGTTGGTGGTGCCTTCAAGTCAATTCCAATTCCTTGTGACCCTTTGTACAGCAAAGCAGAACCCTGCCCAGTCTTGTTGCACCATCCTCTTGTCCGTGGCACTCTATCAGACAGTGCTCCCCTGCTGCTCATAGGGTTTTCCTGGCCAATTTTTTCAGAAGTGGGTGGCCAGGTCCTTCTTCCTAGTGTTAGCCTGGAAACTGCTGAAACCCGCCCACGATGGGTGAGCCTACTGGTATTTGAAATACCGGTGGCATAGCTGTCAGCATCACAGCAACATGCAGCCACCCAGTATGACAGCCGACAGATGGGAGGTGTGGTTCCCTGACTGGAAATGAACCTGGGCCCTGGCAGTGAGAGCGCTGAATCTTAACCACTAGACCACCAGGACGGGCTGTATATGAGCAAGTTTATAAATATTACACACACATACACACACACGAAGAAAAAAGTGAGGGTTGGAAAGAATCTCAGCAAAGTGACAAAGGAGGAGAATAAAATCAGGTATAATCAGTATTAAGATGGGACAAGAAACCCTGGAGACATGAGAAATGGGAAGGCAAGAGGGAGCTGGACATCGACAAATGAGTTCTCCCCTCTTTGCAGCCCTGCATTTTCTTCTAGTATATAAACAGATTTTTTAGAAAACTCTCAGCTTGTGTTTAAAATAAGTCCTTGCAGATAAATTTTCCTCTTTGCAATCTACATTTATCAGACTCTCTATCTCCCAAAAAAAAAAAAAAAAAGTGCCGTTCTACCATTTTTCTGCTCTTAGGACCCTTGCTAACCCCTTTCCTTATAGGGAGGAGAGAGGAGAAATTTCAATAATAATTTTTCATCTCAGCTCCTCCGCAGTTTCACATCAGCAGTTTTTTGGTATTAATACAATTATTTCTGAGTGTGGATGAAAGAAATGTCCAGAAACTTCTGGTGCTGACTCATCACAGTGACTTGGTAATTTTGTTACTTCCCCTTGCGTGTAGGTGTTCAGTGTAGCTGTTTGACAGAGATATTGGCATGCCAAGTCTCCTGGGTTTCAGAAATGTGATTTGTCTCTTCCCATATCAAAGACATTATTTGTAGGTGAGATTTTTCCCTCCCTCCCTTCTTCTGGGAAGAAATGTCATTTGCAAGTGCGGTTGCCATGACCTGGAAAAAACGACACTTGTATTTATTACTTTGCAAAGAAGAGCTAAGTTTTTCAGATTCTGAGTACTTAGACATATTGCTAGCATAATAGTAATAACAAGTCAGATTGATTGTTGGCAAAGGAAAGACTTCCCAGACAGGTATCTTATGAGCTTTTTTTAAAAAAAAAATCTAAGGTTTAGTAATATTGTGAGACATAGGGGCAGGAATTCTTATGTTGAATAATAGAATTATTCTGGGTGTTAGCAAGCTTCAAAGTAAAGAACCTTGGGGCCAGCCCCGTGGCTGAGTGGTTAAGTTTGCGTGCTTCGCTTCGGTGGCCCAGGGTTTCTCTGGTTTGAATCCTGGGCGCCGACATGGCACCACTCATCAAGCCATGCTGAGGTGGCGTCCCATGTGCCACAGCTAGAAGGACCCACAACTGAAAATACACAGCTGTGTGCTGGGGGGCTTTGGGGAGAAAAAGAAAAAAAAAAAAAGTAAATAACCTCTAGTTACCTTGACTTAAACCCCTCTATTAGCTATTTTACCACTAATTTGTGTCTTTGAACAATAATCTTAACAAAATCTTAGAGACACATTGGAAAGGATAGGTATATTTTGAAAAATTTATAGAAAAATCCTACAAATTTAATTATAGTTAACCACTGTCTTAAAAATCAGAGACTAAAAAAAAAAAAGGAAAACTCACTGAGAATTTATATGTGTTTTTTAATCTATTTCAGACACGAAATCGTTTTGAAGGAACAAGGTCAGAAGTGGAAGAGCTTATGAACAAAATCAGACAGAATCCCAAGGACCACAAACGAGCAAGTCAGTTCACAGCAGAAGGCTACCTGTATGTACAGGAAAAAAGTAAGAGGCCCTCCGACAGTGACAAATGACTAATTAAAAATTTTTTAAAAACCTCTTATTGTGGGGGCTGGCCCCGTGGCCGAGTGGTTGAGTTGGTGCGTTCCGCCGCAGGAGACCCAGTGTTTTGTTGGTTCACATCCTGGGCGCAGACATGGCACTGCTCATCGAACCACGCTGAGACAGCGTCCCACATGCCACAACTAGAAGGACCCACAACGAAGGATATACAACTATGTACTGGGGGGCTTTGGGGAGAAAAAGGAAAAAAAAACCCTCTTATTGTAATTACTCCGGTATTTTTGGAATAATTATTCCTACTGGTTTCTTTGTCTCCTTCTACCCTAGAAAGTGTAATTTGCATTTTTGGGGAAAACAACTTCCTGCTTTAGGGAGGGGATGGTGAGATTAGAACTGTGCGAGCACCCAGCTTTCTAGCTGCACCCCCGACTTCTGTACCACGTTTTGCTAAAACTTCCTTGTGAGGGAACCCGAACTTGGTATAAGGGGTGTAAGACTGAAAGTGATGTGCAGTATTATCTTTTTCCTCCTTTCCCTTCACCCCCATCGTTATCACCAACAAACACACACACACATTCGTATACATAGGCACCTCCCCCCCCACCCCCCCGCAACCCTACGCCTCCATGGTGAAGAGAGACATTTCTTTTCTTCCTTCATATCATTTCTTCCCACACCACTCTGAGATAGTTACTTCTTACTAAAATTATCAGATTGATTGCAGATGACTATAGAAAATATTCCTAGATGGCATCCTGACTTACCTCACAGTTTTTAGTGTTGTTGCTATCTTAGTGAATATGTGGTGCATAGAGTGTCCTTATTTTGAAATCAAGGCACTCAAAAACTCTTTCAAACTTTTGACAGTTTGGTTTTATTTTAATGGTTAAGCTCTTAAAGTTGACTACTTCAACTGTAGAACTTGATTGCTGGTTAGTAGAGAAGAGGAGAATGTGAAAATGTTTCCGTATTTACTATTTTCCTCCCTTCCCACCCTCGACCGTCGTCAGGGTGCTTTACAGAGTCCGTTTCACTTGTTAAGTGTGGCTGATTTACAGGACTTTCACACTGACCAATTTAGTAGCAGAGAATACTCATGGAACAGCTGTGTGAATGGATGTGTCCTTTGAATGGAAGTTCATGTTATATGCAGTCAGCAGAATAGTTTTCTTTTTCTGTTTGTCCTTATTTGATCTGGGTTATCATGTCTCGTGAAGAACAGTTACATGGCATGGCAGAACTCTGAATTTATCTGATGCTTTATCTTCTTAAATCTCAGTTTGTTTATTGAATTTGAAAGAACTAAACCCAAATATAGGGTAAAGACATAAGAAGGATAGAATTTTTGTATTATGTGCCCAAGTGAAAATCAGAGGAAACTTTAATTTTTAGAAAATCATAGGAAACTTTAATTTTTAGATTCATAACTCTTGCTTATCTTACTGGCTTTGAGAGGAATTGGGCTGAAACTAGATGCAAAAAACAACAGAAACAATAGCAAAATTCTTGTTAACTGTGTCCTGGGCACTGTGCTAAGCTCTTCAACAACTTATCTCATTTAATCCGTTAAAAAACCTTAGAAAGGGTAAGGTACTATTGTTACCCCGTTTACAATGAGAAAATGGAAGCACTGAGAGGTAAATAACGTTCCCTAGTTCATACAACTCCTAAGTGCTGGAATTGTCAGTCTCACACTGGAGTCCTTGTTGCACCCTCTCCTGCAGTGTTGCCTGGAGCTTGGAGGGATGTGGAAAAGCATCATTAGCCTGTATGCTCAGAGCTGATTGAGTAGTAGGCTCAGGTGGGTGTCAGGAGGGAGTGGTAGCTTAACTAGTGGGAAGACCTTGATATTTGGGGCCAGCGACTGTGAGAGGTTTGGCTTTGCTATTTCTCAGGCATTTGTTCTAAGCTTAAGTTTTCTCAGGTTAAAAAGGCAATAATATACCACCCCCTTCTTGAGGTTTTTTTTCTTAGTATTGAATGAAATACCTATGCAATATTTTTGTGAACCATAGAACATGGTGCAAATGCTAGTTATTGAGTGCACATTCACCAGTGGCTCCTGGATCTGATCTTTGGACGAATGAAGATCTGAGATGAGACTTACTGTGGTCCAGTAACTCCTCAATCCACCCCCCAACCACCCCCCCAAGATAATGTAATTACCTTTTCTTAAAGCTAAATGCATTCCTTTTTAAATTTTTATTTATTTATGTATTTTCAGATGTACATCATAGTATGTTTCTAATTCTGTGTAGATTACATCATGTTCACCACCCAAAAACTAATTATAGTCCATCCCCTCACATGTGAGGTTAATCACCCCTTTTGCCCTCCCCCCTCCCCCCTTCCCCTATGGTAACCTCCAATTCAGTCTCCAATGTTAAGTGTTTGTCATTGTTTTCATCTTCTACTGATGAGTGAGATCATATGGTATTTGACTTTCTCCCTCTGACTTATTTCAGTCAGCATAATACCCTCAAGGTCCATCCATGTTGTCACAAATGGCTGGATTTCATCATTTCTTATGGCCGAGTAGTAGTCCATCGTGTATAAATACCACGTCTTCCGTATCCATTCATCTCGTGATGGACACCTAGGTTGCTTCCAAGTCTTGGCTATTGTGTATAATGCTGCAGTGAACATAGGGGTGCAAGTATCTTTATGCCTTTGTGTTTTCAAGTTCTTTGGATAAATACCCAGCAGTGGGATGGCTGGATCAAATGGTGGATCTATTCTTAATTTTCTGAGGATACTCCCTACTGCTTTCCATAGTGGCTGCACCAGTTTGTACTCCCACTAGCAGTGAACAAGGGTTCCCTTCTCTCCGCATCCTCTCCAGTAAATGCATTCCTTTTAAATCTGTCCTTTTTTCCCTCCTAAGTTTGTCCTTCTTGAGTCTTAGGTATAGATGCTTAATTTGTTTGTTTTTAGGTGAAATGATGGTGGTAATGGATGTAAATTGCTGGGTTTTTAAAACGTCTTTACTTGGTAAAAGAATAAATTGTCAGCCTCTGTTGGGCTTAACGTTTGTTTTGTTGTGGTTGGACTTTTACTGGCGCTTGAAATTCTAGATGCTAGGTACCCCTGACATTGACCATTGTCTTTTAAGAGCTCTCATGGTGGTAATACTGACTTAGGAAGAGGTAAGAAGTAGTTCTGAGAATGTTCTGGTGCATGTGTGGCCAGCTCACCCCTATCTTCTTCATGCTTCACTCTAAAGCTTAGCTTTACCGTCGTTGGTAAGGGCAGCTGCTCACCAAGGTGCTATAGTGGACTTAAAGCGCCAGATGGATTTCTAGACTAGCTGTTTTTTTTAAGCACTGTGATTCTAGTGGTCTGTCTTTTTGAGAGACCAAAAGGGAATCCAAAACCATCATATGTATTGTATGGAATTCTGGAAACCCTCGTGAGCTCTTAATGTCTAGAAGCAAACAAAAAATATAGCTTATAATTAAGAGCTGTTTGGGTAGGAGATATAACAGGCTAGCAAACTATTTTAAAAGTTGGTCTTTAAATCACTTCTGTGTTTCTGAAACTATTAGGAACTTTTCTTCAATTATCTCTTTGAGCCTTATTATTCCCCCTTGTTTTTCCCTTTGCTTAGAACCAGCAAGTGTTGCTGATTTGTTTCCTTGAGCTGTATTAGTTGCTGCTTTTATTGGGATTTCCTCTTTAGTAATATGTTTGGAATTCTGCGTATCTGCTTATTTGTGAGGAAAAATAGAAAGTTCTATTTCACGTTGCAGGGCCTGCTCCATTTGGGTCTAGTTGGGTCAAACACTACTGCATGTATCGGAAAGCAGCCAAGAAGTTCAACATCATCCCATTTGAGCACAGATCTGGGGGAAAACTTGTAAGTATTTGATTTTATACTCTGTATTCTGTATGAGTGGTCTTTCAGAGTGTCATTTTAATGGTTTTCATATTCGCTAATGATAAATACATTTTATTTTCTGTTTAGGATAAAGATCTTTGTTTTCTTTTGGTTCTAAATAGGCTAGAAAACAACAGTTCTTGTGCTTTTTGAATTGTATGCATGGGTTTTTATGGTCAGATTTTTTTTTTTTTTAGAGGAGTAGAGTCCTTTTATGGCACTGTTATTAGAAGATTAAATTAACACCTACAGTGAGCTTTCATGATTCAGTGGTCTGTTAGGTCCATATTTACACGGGAGAGCTGATGTGCACACATGTATTCACACCCTGAAAACAGTATAGAGTGATGATCTATAATGAATTTTATGGTTTTTCACTTAGACTGTCAAAGTTCTCACTTAAATATGCCCCATTTAGTTTACCCTTCCTATAGAAATAAACAGCAAAACAATGCATGATAGCAAGAAAAGAGCAACAGCCCACAGGAGTTGGCTGTAGGAAGGGTGATCTTACAGGTATTCTAAAGAGCAGCTGCAGCTCATAGAGATAATCAGTAGTCTGGAGACAAAGCTCTTTCCATCAATATTGCATAGAATTGGAAAGATGTTTTAAGAAAGAAGGTTAATTCATTGCTTTCTGGATAGATGGGCATGATTTTGCTCATGTGAATATGGGATTAACCCAAGTTCATTTCTATTTACATATCTTTTGCATCTCCTGAGAAATATTTAATGCAGCTTGTAATACAAACACACTTTTTAATAATGAAATAGACGTGGAAGATCAGGACCGTGGAGAAGAGGAGGAAGTGAGGGTGTCACTTTTGAAGGCTGATGAGATTAAGATTGAGCTTGAGGTTTGAATCTGGATATCCTGTCAGAGCTAACTCAAGTCATGAGACAAGTCCACTTAATGATTCTTTCTGTTTTAGCCACCTTTAGAATATAATGAATGTGATATTTTGGATATTTATATATTTAATGTTTGCTCAATATTATCTGGAGATCCTCATATTCCAGAAAATGTTAAAACATTCCCCAAGTGTGCACTCAGACTTCTTACAGTTCTTTACTGATGACTGTGTTCCTGCATTCTACCTCTCTGTCTTCCACCTCTTTTTATGCTCTTCGAGAGGATGGTTTAGTGAGGTAAAATGGTACCATATTAAAAAAAGAAAATTAAGTAAATTCAGGGTGATTCATTTAGGAAACAGAAAAACCACGTAGATTGAGTGGTTTGGATCACAATAGCTGATCTAAGGCCCTCGGTGTACTTTCAGGTAGATTCACATGGAATTGAAATTTTTATATGGTATAATGTAATGTGATATAAAACCAAATTATTCTTTTTAAAAGCGTACAATAAGAGGGTGACATATTCTAGCATGTGGAAACTCTATTGGTAATCCACCTTTTAAAATTAGCACTCATGAGGTCTGGTTTAATGTTACTGTAATCAAAGCAGGATCTAGAAAACCATAAGAAAAGGAGAATGACAAAAATGGTTAAGGTTTTAATAGTGTTTTTAAGTAAACTAGTTCAAAAGAGAATAGGATAAAGAGACTTAAAACTTTGAACTTTGCCCCCCCTCCCCCAAATATAGGGTGCTTCAGGGTATATATGTTTATACTGTAGTTTTTGAGAATATTTAAAATGATTATTTGTAGGGGGATGGAGAGGTGTTCTATTTGAAAGAATGTACCAAAAGGCATACTGACTCCATCGACAGAAGGTTTTGTTTTGATGTTGAAGCCGCTGACCGGTAAGTTACTGGAATTATTGGACTTAAATGATTTTTTAAAAAAACAGGTTAATTGCAACTGAGATTTCCATGGCTTAAAAGAATGTTATCTTGTTACATTTCCAGGCAATGTATTCATTGTGAGCTGTTTAGCCTCAGTCACTGTGTTTAGCTGTGGAGTGATAGCTTAATCTTGGCCGAAGTTTGGAGTCATTCTAACCAGTGTTGTCACTTAAAAAATAACCATGGAGTATTTCATTGTTGATCCAAACCTCATTTGTGGCACTAAAAGAATAATGAGTGAAAGTAAGGAAGTGGGTGACAAAGCTAAACAGAGGTGGCGATGGCTGTTAATACAGAGCAATATTCATTTTTCACTGTGGGAATTTTCAATGTATACGCTCTGTTTGTGATGGAAGGTCATAGGCAAACTCTGTTTATTCAAAGACTATTTTTTTTCTTGGTATATGACTTTGAGTTATTGAGTTATAAAAGAATCTTTGCCAGAGAGGAGGAAGTGGAAAAAAAAAAAAAAAGAAGAAAGTCCGTCTGACAGTATTTGTCAGACTTGTCTGGCATTTATTTCTATGTCCTCCTGTAGCACTAAGGAAAATCATGGTACTCATTGAACATTTCTTTTGTAATGGCTGTCAGTACGGTGGTTCCTTGCCAGCCATGGTTTTGGCAACAATGGTATTTAGATAATGTTGTCTCATATTTGTATAATAAAAGTTTGCAGTATGAGATTTTTTTGCACAAAAGTTCATTTCAGGTCAGGACTCAAGAATACAAAAATAATGAATGCTTCCTCTTCCCTCAGATGATATAACTGAGTCTATGGGGTTAGTGCAGAGAGAGAAGATCTGTGTTCTACTTTCTAGTAAGTGGATTGAAGATGAGGTACATGAAAATGTGCTCTTAAGCACCATGATAAAGGACAGATGGTTTAATAAGCGTTTTGCCAAGACTGGAAAAAAATGAAAGGGAATGTCATTGTGAAAGAGGTTAAATTTCAAGCCAGTAAATGCTGGTTCAAAAACTTTAAGAAGGGGTTCAGGCTGTGTAATAAACTTGAGCATACATACGTGTGCTTACGTCCATGGTTAGCATTTGTTGAATGCTTTCTCAGACAGTGTTCTGATTTCTACTATGCTTTATCTCATTTAATCCTCACCACAGCTCTATCAGCTAGATATGACCCTTCCCATTTTATGGTGGGAAAGTGGGGCATAGAGAGCTTAAGTGATTCTCCCAAGGTCGTGTAGCTAGTCAGTGGAAGGGCTGAGATTTGAACTCCCGCGTTCTACGTCTGGAGCCCAAGCTCTTAACCACTATGCTAAGGGCCTCAGAGTATTACCATGTAATTGTTTTGTTTCCTAAATAATTGACAAAAGTGAATCAGCAGAGATGTCTACTAGAAAATGTGTTAAATGAGGTTAATCCCTAGTACTTTCGTATATTGTTCTAATACAATTTGTATTATTTTTGCCTAAACCCATATTTTCCCTAAGACCTTGATCATGCTGAATGCTCATCAGCCATGATCCTTAATGATGGTGTAACCTCTTCCTACTCCTCACAAAGATTCATGAGGGATTACCATGGAGTTACTTTTATCTATAAAGGACAGTACCTTGTAAGGAGACTCTTGGAACTGGGGAAGACCTTAGAGGTGATCTATTCTAGTGGTTTTCAAACTGCTTTATAGGGAGACCTTCTTTTCAAATGAAATGTTATGCATGTATCAAAGAGAATAAAAGTTTTCTTACTAAAATAGGGTAGGAGGTTGGATCTCCACCCTTTCAGCCTGCTTCTTCTTGGAGAAATCTCTCATTTACTTCTATTGACACCCAGAGCTTCTTTCTAGGAATCAGAGTAGGGGGACCCCTAACCCAGTCTAGATGGTTAAAGAAAGGCATACAGAGGATCTGACCTCTAAATGGATAACTGAAGGATTATTTGGAGTCGGTTGGGATTGAGACTCATATTCCAGACAGAGTGGATAGTATGTGTGAAGGTCTGGAGACAAGAGAGGATGTGACCCGTTTGAGGTCCCTGGGGACCGTCAGTATCACTGGAGCAGAGAGCCAGGAAGAGTGGAGAGGAGGCTTGAGATAAGGCCAAGGGCCTGACCTTAAGATTTTTGAGCTTAGTTCATTAAATGGCAAGGCAGTGAGTGGCATAAATACACTTTTCAGAGCTCACTCTGGCAGAGTAGAGAAAGGTTTGGAGATGGCAACAGTAGGTGAAAGGGCCATGAGTTGGTGTGTAGGCACTAGGAATGGAGGCTGGGGGCTCCGTTTAAGGGAGATTTTTATATACAAATTTAGAGATAAATTGGATGTTGGAATATAAGGTAAAGGAGGGGAAGATTTCTGGCTTGAGCAACTAGATGGTGCCATTTACTAAGATGGAAAACCAAGCAGGAATAAGGATGGAGGAAGATGATGAATTCAGTTTTGCTCATATTGAGTTGGACTGCTGTGGATCATTCAGTAAGAAACCCAGTAGGATATTGGGTCTAGCTTCAGCAGCGTTTGACTTGGTACTTACCTTCTAACTCCCACACCTCTCCCATCCTTTGACTTCCATGACAGTGAGTCATGCTGATTCTCCCCAAATTTCTTGGATCTCTCTGATTGCCTTTTCTTATCTTTCTATACCTGTCCATTCACAAGCTTTCACCCTCAAAGTGTATCTCTCTACAGTCTATATTTTTCTTACTTTTTTCTGTGTTTTGAATTGCTTTTAGAATCTTTAGCTCCTCGTGTGGTATATCTTCAAACCTTAATATAATTCTTGGTAATTTCAATATCACTTCGGATGATCCTTTTAGCTCTTTGCTTCTTGACTCCTTGGAATCCTCTCCTTCAGTCATCTTGTTCTTTACCCTACCTCAGCCATTCCCTCTCATGATCATTCCTTAGATCTTGTCCTTACAAGGGCCTGCAACCCCCACTGCGATCTCAACTGCAAGACTTTCTCTTTGTGACACCACCTCTATCCTTCGCTGCTTACTCTTTTCTCGTAAGTATCCTTAGATTCCCCATGAAGGACCATAATCACTTGATCCTGATGTTCCTCAGCCCCTGCACACCCTCACTTTTTTCCTTACCTAGTTTAAATTTCATAGTCACTCTTTTAAATACATTCAACTCCATTGCCTTTCTTTTCCTTTATTTTACTTATTTTCACAACCCCAACTTAAGATTTAACTGGGCCTTTTCTGTTCTTAGAGAGACGTATTCAACCATGTTCACTAAGATCACTTCAAATTCATGACTGCTAGCCTCAAATAGGCCATTAATTCTAACCACTAATTGTATTATGTTTTCTTAGTTCCTTTATTCTTTTCATTGATGAATATTTCATACTTTCCTCTCTCTCTAAGCCTCTGGTACTTCCTCCCTTTCCTGATGATTTTGCTGATGATTTGTCCTATTTTGTTGCGAAAAACAAGCAATTAGAAGAGATCTTCCATTGCCTTATATACTCACTCCATCATCAGTGCGCAGATACCCTGCCTTTCTTCCATCACTGTGTGAGCTGTTTGTGTTCCTAACTGAGGCCAATCTCTCTGTTTAGTTGTCTCCATTCTCTCTTCCCATCCTCTCTCTCCTCCAGGATATCACTCAAGCAATTCTTCCTTTTCTTTTTTGTTAACATTGGTTTTCCCCTTTCCACTGATTATTCCCATCAGCATAGAAAATATTCTTATTTCATCCATGTAAAAAAATATCACCACAATCACGAATGAGAAAACCCTATTGTCACCCATCTGCTTTCTGGTCTACTGCCCGTTTCTCTCCTCTCATAAACAGCAAGAATTCTTCAAAAAGCTATTATTTAGGGCCTAAAATTTCCTTTTTCCTATATTTTTTGGAGCCCTCTCCAATCAGGCGTTTGCCTCCACCTCTCCACTGCTGTTGTTTTGTTAAGAGCATCGTGGTTTCCTGCTCTGTCCAGTGGTCACTTCTCAGGCCTCTTGTTCTTTCTTGGCAGCAGCATCTGACATAGCCAGTCACTCTCTCTTCCATGATACACTTGCTTCCCTTGGCCCAAGGACATAACCCCTGCCTGTTTTTTCTCTCACCTCGTTGGCTTTTCATTGTTTAGACTTTTTTGCCAGTTCTTTGCCAAGACCTCTTGAGGTTGGAGTTGTCTGGGGCTCAGTCCTTAGATTTCTTCTCCCCTAACCCTAACCCTTATGATCTTGACCAGCCTCATGACTTTAAGTGTCTTTCATATTCTGGTAACTCCAAAACTGATTGTCTCTACCTGGATCTCTTCCATATATTTTTTTCAAAAGTAATACATACTTACTGTAAGACTTTTTCTAAAGCTTTTTGGTTAACTTGAAAATAACTTTATTTGTGTATGTGTCTCCTTGAGTCTTTAGGATCACTTTGCTTCTCAGTTGAGTTACAGACTCCTGTTGCCTCTGGTTTATTTCCTCATTTCTAAACAGGGAAATGTTTACTCAGGTTTGATGTTACCAATGGATAGTTCTTGTGGGGGCCCTTGAGTTCCTGCCACCCCTCACTGTCAGTGTGTTGCTGTTGGTCTCCCACTTTTGGAGCAAAATCTGGAGGAGGGTGGTGAGTGTGCTTTGAGGTCTCTACCCTAATTCTGGAGTTTTGAGGGTATCATTGAGTGAAAAAGTTTGAATGAGATAAGCTCTTCTCTTTTTTATTTTCCTGATTCCTGGCCTAGTACACTACAGGGAATTATAAGTAATTTGTTCCTGGTCTATTAGATTATGAATTCCATGAGGGTAGGAACTCCATCTTAGTATTACTTGGTACTGCAGTACCAAATGCAATTTTTTATTTATGGTGAGCATTCACCAAATTTGTACTGGATTAAATAAAATTGAATTGTTGCTTAGAAGTGACAGAACTGGGATTAGATTCAATCAAGCAACTGTCAGTCAACCATCCTTTTCTTCTGTACCACACTGCAGCACTGTGAGCTCCAGTGTTTTCCTTCTGCTTAAAGAAAATAAATGTAACCCATTTTGGAGCATGTGGGTATTGTAAATGTGTTTCTGGTGGAGTTTCTACAGAATTCCATTGGTTACCTTAATATAGCAATTTCACAGTTGATTGTGTATGTTTAATATAAATTTATTTTGTCTTATTTCCTGGTATCAATTTTTGCTATTTTTTATTCCTTGTGTTGGAAGCAGTGAGGTAACATCGTGACAACAGGTAGTGCTTTATACACAGCAAGACGGAGCCTGGACTTACATTTGATCTGTGTAGATGTAAAACAGGAGCTTTTGCTTAATCGTTGTGTGACTTTGGCTCAGGTTTGGTTGCATGTAACAGAAAAACTCAAAATAAGACGGCTTAAACAGTGTAAAAGTTTGTTTTTCCTCTTGTTCGGGAAGCCTAGAGGTGGTCAGATCAGGGTTGAATATCATGCTATTGGGTGTCAGATCCTGCTCCCTCTTGTGGATGGTTTACCTTCCCAGTCACCTTAGGTCCAAGATTCCCGCTCCTATTTGTCATGTAGCACTGTCTCTTGCAGAACTGCTTTCCACAGGTTGCACACACTACTTTTGCTCACATACCATTGGCCTGAATGGAGTTGCAAGGTTGTACCTCGTTGCAAGGAGGCTGGGAAATTGCTCTCTTATGTTTCCGGACATCCATGTGCTGTTCTAATTCTTGGGGAATCTATTACTGAAAATGAAAGGGAGAATGGCTCTGGTGGAGTGGGGGTCAAACTAGTCATTACTGCTTTCATTAACAATGACTTGATGGATATGTGCTTCATTTTCCTCCCCTCAATTCACTAAAAGTTTTGACTGTCTTGGCTAAGAGTTAGCATTTAAGAACACCATCAAAAAAGTTAAAAGACAAGCCAACCCTGATGGGCTAGTGGTTAAAGTTTGGCACACTCCACTTTTGTGGCCTGGATTTGGTTCCTGAGCATGGAACCACACCACTTGTCTGTCAGTAGCTATGCTGTGGCAGTGGCTCATATAAAAGAACCAGAAGAACTTACAACTATACACAGCTATGTACTGGGACTTTGGAGGGGAAAAAAGAAGGAAAGAGGGAGGAAGATTGGCAACAGATGTTAGTTTAAGGTGAATCTTCCCCTGCCAAAAAAAAAAGTTAAAAGTTCACTAAAAATTAAGAAAAAAAAAAGTGAAAAAACCCACAGAATTGGAGAAAATACTTGCAGATGATACACCTGATAAGGGACTTGTATCCAGAATATATAAAGAACTCTTAAAATAACCCAATATTATAATTCAGTAATTTGATAATAAAGATAAGTAATCCAGTTGAAAAATGAGCACAAGATCTGAATAGACATTTTTTCAAAGAAAATGCAGAGGTGGCCAATGAGCACATGAAAAGATTCTTAACATCATTAGCCATTAGGGAAATGAAAATCAAAACCACAATGAGATACCACCTCGTACCCACTAGGGTGGCTATAATTAAAAAGTCAGATAACAAATATTTGTGAGTATGTGGAGAAATTGGAATTCTTATGCACTGCTGGTGGAAATTTAAAATAGTATAACCACTTTGGAAAACAATTTGGCAGTTCTGCAAAAAGTTAAGCATAAAGTTACCGTATGAACCAGAAATTCTGCTCCTAGTTATGTATCCAAGGGAAGTGAAAACCTTTGTCTATGTAAAAACTTGTACGTGAATGTTTGTAGCAGCATTATTCATAGTGGCCTCCAAAATGGAAACAACGCACATGTCTAATAATGAATGGATAGGTAAAATATAGTATATCCACACAAGAAAATATCATGACAATAAAGAGGAATAAAGAACTAATACATGCTACGCTGTGGATGCACCTTGAAAACTATATGCTAAGTGAAATGAACCAGTCACAAAAGACCATGTATTGTATGATTCTATTTATAAGAAACATCCAGAACAAGCAAATCTATATAGACAGAAAGTAGATTAGTGGCTGCCTAGGGCTGGGAGTTTGGAGGGAAGTGGAGAGTGACAGCTAAATAGATACGTGGCTTTTCTTGGGGAGTGATGAAAATGTTCTAAAAATTGATTTTGGTGATGGCTATACAACTCTGTGAATACATTAAAAGCCATTGAAATATAAACTCTTAAGTAGGTAAATTTTATGATGTGAATTATATATCGATAAAGCTTAAAAGAAAAGGAACACAGCTGCAAATAAAGACTTAGAATAACTAAAATAAGGCTCTTAAAGTGACTATAAACATTCACTACTTTATGCCAGCCACATTTCCAATACTATGGCCTGTGAAATGATCGTGTCACTCATTTTAGGCTGGCGAAGAGCATTTTGTGTAGGTGCTTTCCTTGTGGCAAGCCGTAGTCTGTCAGAAGGTGCAGCTCTCCTTCCTGAAGGGCGGAATATCATCTCCCTACCCCCGCCCGACAGTTTTGTTATATAACTATCGTGCTTTTAGCTTTCCTGGCATGCTTGCCACATGCCACATTGTGTGACCCCCACACATTTGCTGGATAAATAACTACCATTCTGTGAAGTTCTCCCACACATCACATTCAGGCACCGCTTAAAGAAAATGCCTCCCATTTTGCGCTCATTAGTTTGACATTTCAAATATTATATTTGGTTTGATTTTGCCTAGTTTCTAGTATATCACTCTTGAAAGGATGGCGAGATACTTCGTAAGATCTTTTGTAATTCACCCGTTTATATTTTCTGTTGACGATGGGAGGATGAAATCACCTGTATATCTGAAGCATTATGTGTTTTAAGATGCTTTTGCACCAATTACTTTATTTAGCATCTTTGTGCATGGTACTATACTATTTGTCACTTTCAAAGAGTAAGTTCAGAATATGTTGCTTTCAGAAGCCCATGCAATTGGACTGAATAATAAGAAGAATGCTTTTGTGGTACATTAGCTGTAGTAATATTTGTGAGTATTTTATAGTGCATGTCATTCAGGCACCTAAGCAGTCATTGACTGTAGCTCTGAGGATGCAAGAATAAACCAGAAACTAAAAGGCCTGCCTTCAAGGGAGCTCACAGTCTAAGAGGGTTTACAAAGAAACCACAGTTCAGAGGTCTGTCTGAGGTGCTTTCGGTGCCCAGAAGCAATAGGGAATGGGGCTGACTGGGAAAGCTTACAAAGAAGCAGAGAAATCTTGAGAAAATATGTTGAGATAATCTTTTAAGGGAGAGGTTCTCAACTGTGAGTGATTTTATGTCTGTAAACATTTTGATTGTCACAGCTAGGGTGGGGACGGGCCAGGGCAGGCTGTTGCTGCTGACATCTAGTGGATGGAGGCCAGCCATGCTGCTAAATATCCAGCACAGGACAGTCCTCCACAACAAAGGATCATCTGGTCCAATCTGTCAGTAGTGTCACTGTTGAGAAGCCCTTCTTTAAAGCAGTTGATAAGACAACTCCAACAAATGCTTGTGGAATTGGATGGAATTTTTTTTTTCCCCCTCCCCAGGGTCCCAGTATATAGTTGTATATTCTAGTTGTAAGTCCTTCTAGTTCTTCTATGTGAGCTCCTGCCACAGCATGCCCACTGACAGATGGGTGATGTGGTTCTGCGACCAGGAACTGAACCTGAGTTGCCGAAGCAGAGACACTGAACTTTAATCACTAGGCCATCAGGGCTGGCCCCAAATGGAATTTTACAGTTTTCTTTTACATGAATATATTTATGAGTGTATATTTCAGGAAAAAAAGAAAAAAGTGTAACAGCTTCATTGGTTATAGTGCAGGGGATGCATAAAGCCAGAATGTGAAGGGCCCTGTGTGGCTTTATCTTGTCAGAGATGGTGCACCATTCAAGAATTCTACTAAGATTCCAGTGTAGGGAGAATAGGAAAGGAAGTTATTTTTAAAGAATTTAGGTAGAATTGGTAAAAAATGCAGTGGGTAGAATTAGACACAGCATTTCTTGTATATGGGCTTCTGTGTTTCTCATAGAATGTAAGATTTTGCCCTGAGGGTGTTATTGTTGACAGTGGCATACTAAAAGCCGCATTTAATATTGATTCCAGTGTTTAAATGGAAGCCTGAGTTTAAAATGAATTTATTCTTAAGATGCATGCCAAAGAACATTAGAGTGGGTCGTAGAAAAGCTTTTAGCTTTTGTGAGTAAAGCTGTAATGAACAATTGTATACAGGGGTTTTTGTGGACACACATTTTTGTTTCTCCTGGATAATACCTTGGAGTGGGATTGCTGGGTCCATGGTGTGTGTATGTATATGTAGATGCATACATATTTTTTGACTTTTTGGGAAATTGACAGTTTTCCAAAGTAATTTTATCTTCCCACTAGCAATATATGAGAGTTCCAGTTACTCCACCTTCTTACCAGCCTTTGATTATCTTAGTCTTTTTCCTTTGAGCTAATCATGACTAGTGATGTTGAGCACTTTTTCATATACTTTTTGGCCATTTATGTTTCTTCTGTTATGAAGTGTCTTTTCAGATCTTGCTTATTTAAAAAATTATATTATTAGTCTTTTTGTTATTGAATTGTAGCAGTTATTCTAAGTATTCTGGATACAAATCCTGCATCAGATATATTAGTTGTGAATATTTTCTCTCGTATGTGGTTTGCCTATTCATTTTCTTAATAGTGTCTTTTGATGAGAGGAATATTCTAATTTTGATGAAGTTGAATTTGTCAGTTTTAAGAAATTTTATTGGTAGAACTGTCTGTTCTAAGAGATCTTTATCTATACCAAGGTTGTGGAGATAATTTCCCAAATTTTCTTATAAAACCTTTATAATTAGTCTGTGACTCATGAAAATTCTTGGGGTTGTATGGTGTGATTTGTGCAAGTTGAGTGTTATTTATTTTTTCTATACAGATATCTAGCATTTCTAGTACCATTTGTTGAAAAGGACTTCACCATCATTGAATTGTTTTGGCATCTTTTGGTAAATCATTTGACTATGTATGTGTAGGTCTAATTCTAGATTCTCTTTTCTGTTTCATTGATCTATTATTTGTCTGTTCTTTTTCCAATTCCACACTATTATTATTATTGTAGCTTTATAGTAAGTCTTTGAAACCAGGTAGTGTAATTATTCTGTTCTTTTTCAAAATTGTTTTGGTCATTCCTGATCTTTTCCATATAAATTTTACAATCAGTTTATTTCTACAAAAGCCTACAGGCCAATTCTATCAATATGGAGACTTAATAATTCATGTTTATGACTTTCTATTTGGTTTTTAATTTCTCTCAGTGATGTTTTATGGTTTTCAATATAGGGGTCAAGGACATCCTTTTTTGAATTTCCCTAAGTATTTTATGTGTCTGGATGTTATTTTTAAAAGTCCTATGTTTTACATTTCCTTTTCCAATATGTGGTTAGTATATAGAAATACTGTTGGTTTTTGTGTCTTACCATATTGCTGAATTGACTTTTAAGTTCTTGTAGTTTCTTTAGGACTTTTTATGTACACAGTGGTATCCTGTGTGAATAAAGACAGCTTTCTTTCTTTCTTTCCAAGCTGTATGCCTTTTATGTCTTTTACTTGTCTTATTGCACTGCCAAGACCTCCAATAATATGTTTACTAGAAGTGGTGGTATTGGGCATCTTGCCTTACTCTTGATCTTAGGGGAAAATCATTTATTATTTCACTATAAAGTGCAATGTTAGCTGAGATGGTTTGTAGATGCCTTTATCGTGTTGAAGAAATTTTTGTTTATTCCCAGTTTTAATTGTGAATAGATGTTGAATTTTGACAAAACATTTCTCAGTGTCTATTGAAATGATCAGTAAATATTTTTCTTGAATCTGTTAATAGGTGAATTGCATTGAATTTTCTAAGTTAAACTAACCTTGCATTCCTGAGATAAACTCTACTTGGTCACTGTGTATTTACCTCTTTGTATATTACTGTATTCATTTTGGTCATATTTGGTTAAGAATATTTGTATTTATGTTCATGAGGGATATTGTTTGTTATGTTCTTTTTTGTAATGTCTGTGTCTGATTTTGGTGTCAGGGTTATGGTGACTTCAGAAAAGACTTGGGAAGTTTTTCGTCTTGCTCTGTTATTTGAAAATTTCTTCCTTAAGTGTTTGAGAGAATTTGTCTGTGAAGCCATCTTGGTTTGGAGTTTTCTTTGCAGGAAGTTTAAAAATTATGGATTCAATTTGTTTAGTGGGTAAAGGGATATTCAGGTTTTCTGTTTTACTTGTGTTAGTTTTGATAAATTGTGGTTTTCAAGGAATGTATTTATTTCTTATAAGCTATTGATTTCATTGGCATAAAATCCTTCGTCATATCCACTTATTTTCATATCTGTGTTCTGTAGTAATACCTTTTTATGCTTGACATTGGAGATTTTTGTTTTTTCTTGATAAGTCTTACCTAGAACTCTATCAATTTTATTAATTTTTTCAGATAACTCATATTGTCCATTTTATATTTCATTGGTTTTTGCTTTTATTTTTACTCTTTCCTTTTATTTACTTTTGATTTTATTTTTTAATCACTTCTTAAGATGGAAGAATTGATTTTCCACTTGATTTATTTTTGTGAGGAAGATTGGCCCTGAGCTAACATCTGTTGCCAGTCTTCCTCTTTTTGCTGAGGAAGATTGTTGCTGAGCTAACATCTGTGCCAATCTTCCTCTGTTTTATGTGGGACGCCGCCACAGTGTGGCTTGGTGAGCGGTGCTAAGTCTGTGCTGGACATCTGAACCCATGAACCGTAGGCCGCTGAAGTGGAGCACATGAACTTAACCACTGCACCACTGGGACAGGCACATCTACTTTATTTTTGAATGTAGACATTTAAATTTATACATTTTCTTCCAAGGTCTGCTTTAGCTTGCGTCTCACAAATTTTCATGTGCATTGTTTTCATTGTAAATCAGTTCCAAGTAGTTTTTAAAATTTTTTATGTGATGACAACATAGGGGTTGAGTTTTAACCCAGGTCTTATTTAGAAATGTTTTAAAAATTCCAAATAATTGGGGATTTTTTACATGTAATATTATTGTTTCTTTTCTACTTTAATACTCTTTTTGTTGGAGAACATACTCTGTATTTTATCAATACTTTGAAGTTTGCTAGGCTTGTTTCATTGCCCCAGATGTGGTCTGCTTGGTAAATTTTCCATGTGCACTTGAGAACAATGAGTTTTCTGCTATTGTTGGGTATAGTGTTCTCTGTCAGTTAGATTAAGTTAATGGGTAGTGTTGCTCAAATCTTCTATATTGTTTTGATTTTTTGTATTGTTCTGTCAGTGACTAAAGTAAGGATGTTAAAATCTCTATCTATGATTAGGACTTGCCCATTTCCCTTTAATTTTGTCAGTTTTTGTTTCATGTATTGAATATTTGAGCTCTTTTGCTTGCTTGTGTATTCACATTTGACTGCTGTGTCTTCTTGATGAAGTGACCCTTTTATCATTATGAAATGTCTCTCTGTTTCTAATAATCTTTATCTTGAAATCTACCTTGTTTGATATGAATATAGCCATACTAGCTTTCTTATGCTTAGTGTTTACATGGCATATCTTTTTTCATCCTTTTCCTTTTACCTGTCTGTGTCTTTAGGTTTAAACTTTGTTTTTCATAAACAGCATGTAATTGAGTCTTGCTTTAAAAAAACCCCAGTCTGTTTAGCTTTTGCTTTTTAATCAGGGTTTTATTTAATTTACATATAATGTAATTATCGATAAGTATGGGTGTGAGCCTGCCATCTTGGTTTTGTTTTCTGTTTGTTCTGTTTGCTCTTTGTTCCTCCTTTGCTGACTTCTTTTTAGTGAATTGAGTTGTTTTAGTATTCCATTTTATCTTCTCCATTGATTTTTAGTTATGCCTCTTTGTATGTGCATTTTTAGTAGTTTGTCCTAGAGAGTATAACATATTTTTAAATTCATAGTATCTACTTCTAATAAAAAAAATATAAGACGGTTACAACAGTAGACTTCTAATTACTATCCTTTGCCCTCTGTGTCCTTGTTATTATATGTTTTAATTCTACATACATTATGAACCCAATGATACGTTACTATGTTTACTTGATGAATACAATAGTCAGTAATCTTCTAAAGAAATTTGTTTTATTTACATATATATGTATATATATGTGTATGTATGATTTTTTGTCTTTTTTTATGCCAACATTTTTATCCATTCTGAGTTTTTTCATTCTTTTCTGCAGAACTGAGTTTCTATCTCGTGCCATTTCCCTTAAGTTCCTTAGGCTAGTTTAGTTTGAGCATTTCTCGTAATGCAGGTGTGCTAGAGAAGAATTCTTTCATGTTTTGTATGTCTGAAAATGTCTTTATTTTGCCTTCATTTTTGATGGATGTAGAATTCTAGATTGATAGGATTTTTTTCTCCCAGCACTTCAAAGAAGTCATTCCATTTTCTTCAGGCCTCCAATTTTTTTTCTCATGACAAGTCATCTATCTTTGTTATTGTTCCCCTGTATGTTGTCTTTTTCTTTTGCTGCTTTCAAGATTTTCTTTTTATGATGTGCCTAGGTGTGGTTTTCTTTGTTTTATCCTGCTTGGGGTTCATTGAAGTTCTTGGATACGTGGGTTGATATTTCTTATCAGTTTTAGAAAATCTTAGCCATTATCTCCTCAGATACTTTTGCTCCATTTTCTCTTTCTTTATTTTCTGGGATTCCAACTGCATTATGCCAGACCATTTGATATTTGTTTCTGTTGTACCTGAAAGATTTTAATTTATGAAAGTAATTGGGTGATGACATGGAGAGGCTAATGCCATTGGAAGAGAATTTTTTACTCACAGTTTCCAGGAGAGGAGGGCACACTATACCACACAGGGACACATGGGAAACACCAGGTTTTGGTCAGGAGTCAGGAAGGAGCAAGGGAAAATCCTAGATCAGAGCCTTTATTGGGGTTTCTGTGGGAAAGGCCATGCAGAGAAGGGGAAACAGCTTAGGATTGGCTAGTTTGAATAATGTCATTGGGCTGTAGGCTATAGGGTTAGTTTTTAGTTGTCTGGTATCTGGTCCTGGGATGTTTTAGGGCTGGGTAAATACTGGCTTGGTGTGTGAGAGTAAGACAAAGGGGATGGTTTGGGATATAGACTTGAGATTGGTTGGTTTGCATATGAAAGTTGTGCTCCTGAATTCTCTGTCACTGTTGTTTTATTTTCCATTTCTTGTGTATAACATTTGTCTCTTTTTAATAGTTTCCATCTCTTTGCCGAAATTCCCATCAGTTTATGCATGTTGGCCATCTTTTACACTAGATCCTTTAACATACACATACAGGCATACCTTGGAGATAGTGTAGGTTCAGTTCCAGACTACCTTAATAAAGCAGATATCACAATAAAGTGAACATTGCAATAAAGTGAGTCACATGAATTTTTTGGTTTCTCAGTGCATGTAAAAGTTATATTTATACTATATTATAGTCTGTTAGTGTGCAGTAGCATTACATCTAAGAGAACAATGTATATACCTTAATTAAAAATACTGCATTGCTAAAAAATACTAACCATCATCTGAGCCTCCAGCAAGTTGTAATCATTTTGTTGGTAGAGGGTCTTGCCTCAGTGTTGATGGCTGCTGACTAATCAGGGTGGTGGGTGCTGAAGACTGGGGTGGTTGTGACACTTTGTAAAATAAGATAACAATGAAGTTTGCTGCACTGAAATCTTGAACCCTTGGTAGTCATTAATGAGGATTGGAATCAACTTCTTCCAAACTCCTGTTACTGCTGATGTTTTGACCTCCTCCCATGAATCATGAATGTTCTTAATGGCATCTAGAATGGTGAATGTCTTTCCAGGAGGTTTTCAGTTGACTTTGCCTAGATCCATCAGAGGAATCACTCTGGCAGCTGTAGCTGTACGAAATATGTTTCTTAAATGATAAGACTCAAAGTTGAAATTTCTCCTTGATCCATGGACTGCAGAATGGATGTTGTCTTAGCAGGCGTGGAAACGTGTTAATCTCGTTGTACCTTTCCATCAGAGTTCTTGGGTGACCAGGTACGTTGTTAGTGAGCAGTAATATTTTGAAAGGAATCTTTTTCTCTAAGCAGTGGGTCTCAACAGTGGGCTGAAACGATTCAGTAATCCATGTTGTAGACAGATGTGCTGTCATGCAGGCTTTGTTGTTTCGTTATTATAGAGCATGGCCAGAGTAGATTTAGTGTCATTCGTAAGGGCCCTGGGATTTTGGGGATGGTAAATGAGCATTGGCTTCAAGTGAAAGTCACCAACTGCATTAGCCCCTAACAGGAGAGTCAGCCCATCATCTGAAGCTTTGAAGCCAGGCATTGACTTCTCCTCTTGAGCTATGAAAGTCCTAAATGGCATGTTCTAATATAAGGCTGTTTAGTCTACACTGAAAGTCTGTTGTTTAGTGTAGCCCCTTCATTAATTCTCTAAGCTAGACCTTCTGGATAACTTGCTGCAGCTTCTCCATCAGCACTTGCTGCTTCGCTTCGCACTTTTACATTACAGAGACAGTTTTTTTCCTTAAACCTCATGAATCAACCTCTGCTCCCTTCAAACTTGTCTTCTGCAGCTTTCTCACCTCTCTTACCCTTCACGGAACTGAAGAGAGTTAGGTCCTTGCTCTGGATTAGGCTTTGGCTTAAGGGAAAATTGTGACTGGTTTGATCTTCTCTCTCGACCGCTGAAACTTTCTCCATATCAGCAATAAGGCTGCTTTGCTTTCTTATCGTTTGTGAGTGCACTGGAGTAGCACTTTATTTTCCTTCAAGAACTTTTCTTTGCATTCACATCTTGGCTAATTGTTACAAGAGGCCTAGCTTTTGGCCTGTCTCGGCTTTTGACATGCCTTCCTCACTAAGCGTAGTCATTTCTAGCTTTTGATTTAAAGTGAGAGAGGTGAGACTCTTCCTTTCACTTGAACACTTAGAGGTCATTGTAGAGTTATTAATTGGCCTAATTTCAATATTGTTGTGTCTCAGGGAATAGAGAGGCTCCAGGAGAGGGAGAGAGATGGTAGAATGGCTGGTCGTTGTATCAGTCAGAATACATACAACATTCATCAAGTTCCCTGTTTTATGTAGGCATGGTTTGTGGTGCCCCAAAACAATTATAATAGTAACATCAAAGATCACTGATCACAGATCACCATAACACATATAATAATAATGAAAAAGTTTGAAATATTGCGAGAGTTACCAAAATGTGACACAGAGACATGAAGTCAGCAAATGCTGTTGGAAAATGATGCTGATAGACTTGCTCCACACAGGGTTGCCATAAACCTTCAATTTCTAGAAAGCACAATATCTGAAGTGCAATAAAGTGAAGCGCAATAAAACGAAGTATGCCTGTAGGTGTTTTTAGATTTCTGTCTGATTTTTTTCCCCCTTAATATCTGGGCTATTTCTGGATCTGCTTCTCTTGACTGCTTGCTCTCTTGATGTTGGGTTACGTTTTCTTGTTTCTTTGCATGCCCTGTGATTGTTTTGGTTGAATGCCAGATATTGTGTGTAAGAGAGCAGTAGAGACTAAAGTAAGTAATATTTATGCCTAGTAAAGGGCATGCCCATTCTTCTGTCAGACTGCTAATGTGTAGGGCTGTCACTTCAGTTGGCAGTTGAGCTGAGACTGTTGTTACTTTAATTAGATTCTGTTTGTCACAGGCTTCACATGTATTGAGGATGCTTTCAGAGCCTTGTCTGGAAGTTCTCCTGCCCTACCCCTCACACTTAGCACACATACGTCAGGGGGCATCTCTTTCAGCCCTCTTCTCAGATGGCCTCATGAGCACTTGGTGAAGTCCCATGGGAAACAGTTGGAGAGTGGGTTCCAACACTCTTTGTGTCTATGTCTTCTAGGGATTCTGAACTATCACACCAGCCCATACTCTACCTTTAAAACTTTAAAATTCTACTGTTTTTCTCTATGGCTTCCTCTTTGTCCAGCTGCTTCACAAAGGATGAAAAGAGCCATGTGTGTGCCTATGTGTTTGTGTGTGTGTGTGTGTGTGTGTGTGTGTTCATTTCTCTCCAAGAAAGGGCTTGTTACTTTCTGCATTGTAGTTCTTTAAATTTTTTTTGTGTCTTCAATTCTCAGATAGTTATTTAAAAACAAACCAACAAAACTACTATGATTTTATAGGTTCTCCATCTTGTTCTTGTTAGAGAGAGAACAGTGTTCTCTTCGAACCTTCTCCATTCTAAGCAAAGCAATAGTTCTCTAATGATTAATGATTTGACTTCACTTTTTTTGGAGAATATAATCCTACTTCTGACTCTGTCATTGCTTACTTGCTCTATTTGGAACCTCTTTTTGGTGGACAGAAGAAAGAAGTTATTATAAAGTCTTCACCGTTAGTAAACTCAGGCAAATGCTTTTATCATCTCTGGAAAAATGTATGATTCATAGATTTGTGCTTTAAATTTTTTTCCCAGCAACCTTTATGAGAAACTGATTATGACAGCTACATTTCTGTGTTTTGTTTGGCTTTGGCACTTTCCCCTTCTCAGGATAAAATTTAGTGCAGGACTTGTAACGTGCTGGTTTGGTTTTTCCCTTTTCCTTTTCAACGTTCCTCGTAGAAAAGTAGAGTGTTGCTGATTGTTAACATTGTAAGTTTTGGTAGCTACTTCTTAGTCTTCTCTTTTGATTTCTCTGTTTACAATAACATCTCATTAATTGACAGCTCATCAATGTCTTGTGAATATTTCTTTCCACTCTTACCTTTTTGTATATTTTCTTAATATATAGGCATTATCATCTATTAGCTAAAATGTAAGGAAAACACTTGTCTTCCACATGCTTTGATAGAACTAGAAAACATGCAGTGGAAAGAGATTTAATTGATACAGGGTCAGATATAGAATACAGATAATAGCTTCTTAGATGCTTCTCATGCGTGAGCCTAAGGGAGTGCCTGATGCATAATAGTATGTATTTTTTTAATGAGTGAATGAAAAGAAACTGAGATGCAGATTTAAGAACAAGAACGTATTTAACCCAAGGGTTTCTTTCTTCAGATTTCAATTCTAGATGTTGTGCTCTACAGATAATAATTATGGTTTTAAGTAAAGAAAGACAGACTGCCCTGGCAAGTTGCTCTCTTTTATCAAGTCCATTTTTCTTCATGAAGTTTATACTGTTGTCTTTATATTCACTAGGAATCGGCTTTGCCTTGCTGTGAATTATTCAGAACTTAGCCCAGTGTCTGGCACAGTTTTGATACTAAGATATTAGTGTGGTTGAAATGAATTATTAGATGAAGAAGATATGGCTGTGTCCTCAGCTGGACCAGTGTAATGCACTGCAGCAATATTGGCTCCAAGAACCAAAAATTAGAACTTTCTCAATTCTAGTTCTAGTTCCAATGAAGTCACTAATGTTGTCACCTTAGCCTCTCCATGAAATGGAGAAGATATAATTGCTATTTCTTTCTTTATGTAAATGTAAATAATCCAGCACATTGTTGTGAAATTTTCTATTCTTTGCTATCTTTATATTCACCATGTTGTCCTACATATTCATTAAATTTTATTAATAAAATATGTCTTTGTTTCAAAAACTAGAGAGTTTTTATAGTTTGGTTTAACAATGAGATGCTATTGTAGTTTTTTTTTTTTTTAAAGATTGGCACCTGAGCTAACAACTCTTGCCAATCTTCTTGTTTTTCTTTTCTTCTTCTTCTTTTCCCCCAAGCCCCCCAGTACATAGTTGTATATTCTAGTTGTAGGTCATTCTGGTTGTGCCATGTGGGATGCCGCCTCAGCGTGGCCTGACAAGCGGTGCCATGTCCGTGCCCAGGATCTGAACCAGTGAAACCCTGGGCTGCCAAAGCAGAGCGTGCGAACCTAACCACTTGGCCACTGGGCTGGCCCCAATATTGTAGTTTAAAATGTGTGCAGTGTTTCCTAGTCTCATTTTTGCTTAATGATTTCCTAGCAATTGATTATTAAAAAAAGGGAAGAAACTGGAGAATTTAAAATGATTAAACTTGCTTTCCTGTACTATGTTTTATTTTTCCTACAGGAATATTTAGAGGTAGGAGCTGAGTAGACAGGGGATGGCCGTGAGCAGTCTGTGATAGGATGGGAACCCAGCTTTTTGTAATACTAGTGACTGATCCCTTTAAGTAATGTGTTGCCAGTATGAACTGTTCTGAAGAATGTGTAGTGTGATGAAATAATTCTCAAAAGTGGAATTGTTTTGAGTTACCATGTTATTGTTTGTCCAAATGTAAACAGAAATAGAATTCTTTCCTTGTAGGTGATATATTTCTACTTAGTCTCTCATCTTTCAACAAGTTTGTTTGTTCTCTGCTATATTTCACAAAGAGGGCTAGGTGGCTCCAGTCTTAGTCATAGTGCTTGGAGGCAAGACATATAATAATACTTCAGTTTTTATGCCACTGTGGATTTTTATCCAGACGTAATATGGCTGTTTCATCGGAAGCCTGACAATTGCTTTATTCTCTACTTTGATATCTATAATTTTAGTTCATAACTCTTTAAGCTCTTTGTTGTTCAACACATTTTTCTTGTGTTTCAAGTTACCAGAACCAGTGATTCTTTCTCTTATCCAACATCTCTATTTGCTGTTCTATGTGAATATCCAAGCATCTACCTGTAGTAGGTAGTATTTCCCCTTACATATCAGTGGAAAACCTTAGGAGGAAAAAAGGAACTTGAAGTACAAAGCATTTTCTTCAGGCTCAGTGTCAGATTTTGTGTATGTAAGAATATTCCGTCCTTATTTGCTTCAATTGTTTTTGGCTTTCGCTGAATGCCTTTACTAGTATTAATGCTATATTGTAATTGATTTGTCTTTTATTCTTTATCTTTGCAGTGACAGCTTTCTTGCTCATTATTTTGTTGCCCATAGCGTGTAGAAGCACCTCTTGAATATTTCTCAAGTCCATTCATTTCTTTTTCTTCGTTTTGGCCATTCTATCTCATCCTTCACTCGTCTAACAAATCTTTGCAGCCATCTCTTGCCTGTCTTCAATCCCATTTTCCACCCAGTAGCCAGTGTTCAATGGACACCTTTAATCTGGTCATGTTGTTGCCCTACTAAAAACCTTCAGTGACGTTTAGGATAAACCAAATCCTTAGTATGTCCAAGGAGGCCCTGCATGCCTCTGTATGCCACCAAGGGCTAGGTGGCCACCAGCCAGCTTTCTAGGCTGCCTCCGCAGCTTTCTGTTGTGCCACTCTCCGTCTGGTTTATAGGGACAGCAATGAGGCTGATCCCAGCTCCTCCAAAGTATGCTCTTTCACTCCTGTATGCCTTCTCGGCTTAGGGGACTACTCTGGCCCTATTGCTCCGACATGGCTCATTTATCCTTAAAGCCTCAGATTAAATGTCCCTTCCCCAGGAAAGCCTAACTTCCAGGGTTAGGTCAGGCGCTCCTCTCTTATTCCCATAGCACCTTGAAATCCTGAAGTTGCCTACTGAGACTGGCAGCTGAATTAGCTCGCAGACAAGTCATCTTGACCACATGACTGAACATATTTGAAGTTGAATGCTTTTATATTTGGGCATACATCTTCTGATGTCCGTATCACTCACTCTTTTTCTCCTACATAGCTGGCTTCACTCATTTACAGTTATCTGCCTGACTCCTTTGCAGCACTCTCTACAATTGTAATTAATTGATTATTTGTGATTTGTTGACCTTCTGCTTTCCCTGCTAGTACGTCAGCCCTTCGTGAGCTGTATGCTCGGCCCAGTGCCTAGCAGCACATGGTGAGGTATTCAGTAAATAATTCCTGACCCTCTGGTACAAGACCTAAAGCACAGTAGACACTCAGTGTTTATTGAATTGAATGTTTATAGACCCTGTGTTTGTATTCCCATGGCAGAGGTGGCCATTTTTGGCCTTGGGTCCCATTTTCTCGGCTAATTTTGCCGTTTCTGGATTAGAAAACATGTCAGCTTTCTATTATATTTGCTATAACATCTTATTTTTCATTTTAAACTTTTGTTTACTTAATCATATGTTAAATGTTTGAATAAATATAATTGTTAGAGAGGTCTCCAGATATTTTTTCTCCTTTACGAGAATGGAGCATTCTTGCAGACCTGAGACCCCCCATGAGTAAATATTATTTTATCACTTCACTGATGTAAAGAAAAACATTCGTGCCATTTGAAGTTTTGCCTCACAATTTTAATTAACTCCCCTGAGCCCAGTGTGGGTTACTAAGAATAAAGGCCAAAATCTTCACGTCCTGGTTGAGAAACTTAAAACAACCTGGTTGTCTCGGCATCTTGCCTTGATTCTTGCTCCAAAAGGATGTGTGAGTAGCAGAGCTAGAGGAGGTGAAACTTTGGTTCTGCGCTCTGTAGTGCCAAGGTGACGGTGAAGCTGGGCCAGTGCAGGAAGAGTTGGGGTAGACAATAAAGAGCCATTTTGCTGTTCAGGAGTGAGATGGGGAGATTATTGGTGATTTTTTTCCCCCCATGAAGTTCATGGAATGGAGAAAATGGTTGCAAACAAGAGCTTGTCAATTGCAGCTATAGTTACTTCATAGTGAATTTTAAGCAAGTAACTTCTTCTCTTATGCTTTATAACCATCATTTGGGGAGAAAGCATAATGCCTGTGGGAGTGAGTGTTGTGAGCTCTGTGTATTCATATTTGGCTCAGTGCTTTTGGAGTACTTTATACTTTACAGTACTTTATAAAAATTGTGGTGATTATTGAATTACAGTTGATTCTTACAGCCTCCTTTTCTTGAAAAAGATTATCCAGTAGTTAAAAATGAGGTGAAGTACTGTTATAGGAATGGTAACTTTAGAAAGTATATTCAATATCAAATTAGAATTAATATATATTTTCCATTTCAACCGTCTATTTTTGTTTCCGGTTTTCCATGTTTTACCTTTTAATTTCTTGCCAGAAAAGTTTATTTCTATACTTTTGTTCAAATATACAAAATTTGTTTCATTCCAGAAACCACCTGCAGGTTAAGGGTAATTATTAATGGCTTTTCTACCTAGTATTCCCTCCCGATATTGAGTTTTCTGGCAGAATCTCCAAATGTATGAATAAACTGAACTGAGAAAGATTGACATTTGGGCCTGAGGGCCAACACAGGGCTCCGAGAAAATGTGAAGGAAACACACAAAATGGTTAACAGTGCTGTCTTCTTGGAAGTGGAATTGGGATGGGGTGAAAAATGACTTTCTGGTTTTATTTTGTTCATACTTAGGTGAGATTAATAAGCATGTATTTCATTTATAAATAAGAAAAAGAGAGACAGAGACAAAATAACAATTGTTTGTGAGGATGTGGAGAAATTAGAAGCCTTGTGCACTGTTGGTGGGAATGCACATAGTGCAGCTGCTGGGGCAAACCGTGTGGCAGTTCCTCAAAAAATTAAAAATAGATTACTATATGACCCAGTGTGAGGGAAGACTTTGTTTCTCCCTACTTACAGAGTACTTCTGTATTTCAGATGTGTGAGTTTTTCCACACCAAGTAATTCTCCCAATTCTCTGTGGAGATCAACTGGATGTCCTATGATTTAACTCAATTCTGACACTAAGCAGAGCTAGTGCAGACCCCACAGATTAAGGGCTCAGTTCCACAAGACTTCCCTCCCCACTTTAGGCTCTAAATGCAAGTCCAGATTGTCACCTGTGCTTTTGACTGACTGGTTATAAATGGAGGGTTACCATGACCCTGTTGGGTTCAGTAATGTGCTGGAACGGCTCATAGAACTCAGGAAAACAGTTTACTAACTACTGCCAATTTATTACGGAAGAGAGGATTTTAAAGGATATGAATGAACAACTGGGTGAAGAGATATAAAGGGCAAGGTATGAGGGAAGGGGCTTGGAGGTTCCACGTCCTTCCTGGGCACACCACCCTCCCACCACCTACATGTATTCACCAGCTTGGAAGCTTTCTGAAACCCAGAGATTTTTCTGGAGGCCTCTTTGCGTAGGAATGATTGATTAAATCATTGACCATTGGTGATTGAACTCAATCTCCAGCCCCTCTCTCCTCCCGAGAGGTGTGTGGGGCTGAAACTTTCAAAGGTCTGATCACATGGTTGGTTCCCCTGGCAACCATCCCCCATCCTGAGGTTCTGCGGGTGTCCCCAGCCCCATCTTCTCATTAGTATACCAAAAAACACATCATTTCGGAGATTCCAAGGGTTTTAAGAGCTGTGTGCCAGGAAATGGGGTCAGAGACCAAATATATATTTCTTATTGTGGCACACCCAGCAATTCTTCTTCTGAGTGTATATCCAAAAGAATTGAAAGGAGGGTCTCGAGGAGATATTTGTATACCTATGTTAATAGCAGCATTGTTTACAATAGCCAGAAGGTGGAAGCAACCCAAGTGTCCATTGACAGATGAACAAATAAGCCAAATATGATGTATACAAGCAATGGAATACTATTCAGCCTTAGAAAGGAAGTAAATTCTGACACATACAACATGGATGAAAATGGAGGGTATTATGCTGAGTAAATAAGCCAGTCATAAAAATACAAATGTGATATGATTCCACTTTATAAGAATTACCTAGAGTAGTCAGATTCATGGAGATAGAAAGTAGAAAGGTGATTGTCAGGGGCTAAGAGGAAAGGGGATGGGAAATTTTTTAATGGGTACAGAGTTTTAGTTTTACGAGATGAAGACTTCTGGAGATTGGTTGATCAATACACCGCTGAACTGTACACTTCAAAATGGTTAGGATAGTAAAGTTTATGTTATGTGTATTTTAGCACAATTAAAAATTAAAAAAACACAACTTAATCACCACAAAACAACGTTTGGAAGTAGGAAAGGAGGTTTGTTTTTAGCGGCCAAGGGATAACCTGATCTGTTACTGGTGTCTTTCAGGCCTGGTGTTTCCCTGACCATGCAGGCATTTTCCGAAGAGGAAAGGAAGCAGTGGTTGGAGGCGCTGGGTGGAAAAGAAGCTGTAAGAATAATCAGTGGTTGAGTTTTATTTCAAATCCTTTAGAGTTGTGTTCATTTTTATGTTATTTTTGCTTTATAGTATTTGGAAAAAGTTCCCTGCTGAAACCGGTGTTTGAATTCATCTTGGAAGCATCCAGTAGTCTAGTAATTTGGCTTGAGGTAGCAACAGCACACATAAGACTGGTATATCATTAGTTTTTATTTTTGGTTTTTCTTGACTTTGCCACTCGGTTTTGCTTCACTTGAGGAAGCCATCTAAATTCTCAATTTCTTCTTTCCCACGGACAATATTTTGGGTGATGAACACAATAAATGCTTGCAGTTCATTTTGATCTCAGTAGAGATGGAACAGTAAATATGAGGTAGTGCAAGCAATATTATAAGTGACTGCTGTAGTTATTTTGCTCGATTTAACAATTTATCGGTTAGCCTAATGGTTTACAGTATTGTGTAGCCTTCGCGAGTGGGCCTCTGTATTCAGGCTGGGTTGAGGAATAAATTAAAGGCAGTGATATAGATGCAGAGGCACTGGAATTCAGGCTGTGTGCCGCTTTATTCAAGCACCACTTTCATTTCGGTAGACTGTTGCCTTTGGGAATAGAGAATTCAGCAAATCATATATTGAGTTGGGGACTAGGTGAGGATAAGTACAGAAAATGCCATAGAACTAATTTAAATAAACTCAAAGTATTATGACTCTAAATCAACTGATAGTGCAGGTACCAGGTGGGCTTATCTGGAAAGCATTTGCCATTTCAGTTGGGTTTAAAAAAAGGGAAAGAGAATGGCTTGCAAAGCGGAAGAGGGTTCCTATATAGTAAAAAGAGAGGTGTCAGAATAGAGCTTGTGAAATGGGCCAAAGGTAGGAAATGGAGGCAAGGAGGCTGGGCAGCAATGCGTGTGGCAGTCCTGATGTGGTGTTTGAAAAATGAAAACCCAAATCACACATTTTGAAAATAGATGCTATAGAGGAGAATGTGTCATTCTTGGGGAAAAAAAGTAGTGATCAGATTTGTGTATCATTTTATTGTATTTGATCTGCATTTAGCCTTCGTAGTTTTGTTTCTGTCTATTCTTAATTTGTCCTTGAAATTTTTAGCTGGGAGTCAAGAGTACTTACAGCATTAATAGTTACCAAGATCCAAAACAGATTATACTAATTCTCTGGAGTAAAGGTGATGCACTGACTAGAATTTAGCTCCCCAGAGATTCCAGAAGTGCTTTGAAAGTGAGTTTGCGTAGCAAAAAGATTCCGTGAGTAAGTCATTGAGAGATAGTCTGTCGTCAAAGGCAGGGTAACCTTGCAGACATATATAACCTCTCCTTTAGAATAAAGAGCCAAGTAATTAATTTGAGATACAAAGACAAAGGCAAGTCTGGAGAAAGAAAATATTCAGCTATGTGTTTATGTGGGGACACTGAAAGTGCTGTGTATTTTTTCCAGGTGCCGTGTTTATGTCTTGCAAATAACAGTCAGCGCTAGAATTCTTAGAGGCAGCCTGGAATTATCACTTAGTTATTTCAGATGTAGTTATTTGAATAATGGGTGGGAGTCATCTCTTTCTTAAGTACATATCAGATTTTAGAAATAGTGGTGAAAAAATGAGCTTTATCTTATTGTTTAGAATGCAGCAATTTTTTTTGGTCATTCTATACCTGTAAGGCTGAGCATTTCAAATTTACATAAACTTTCAAAAAGTTTCTGAAGAATCATGGCACTGTCATCTTATTTTTGCTAGTAAGGTGCCCCTTTTTGTTGTTTATCTTGGCATTTGAGCACGAAAGTATATAATTAACCAGTATTGGTGTATTTTTTTTGCATGGTTGTAGGTATGCCTACTTGAATTGTTTATATTGATTTGTTAAAAATATTTTCTCTTTTGCTAGCTGTTCCATAGTTTTAATAGAGCCATCGTCCCAAGACCAGAAGGAAGTAAGTGCTAATTCATAAAAATGACTCTTTGTCCCTGTTTTTCATGAGTTACTTTGTTTTCAGTACTGACGGTCAACCTGTTGGTGGGTGCTCACTCTGCACCCTCTCTGTGTTGGTCCTCCACATACTATATGTATTCTCTCTTATCCACTGAGGAGCTCCGCAGATTTTCCTGGACCGCTGTAACCTTCATTGATCTTTCCTATCTCTGAGCTTTCTTTTCTTTAGTCTTGTCTTCAAATCCCAAATACTTTATCTACAATTCACTTTGATATTTCTTCTTATAGCCTTAAATGAACACATAAGAGTTTCAGGTATGCATCTTTCAACAGGAAGTTGTAAGCTCCTCTGCATAGGAGCTGTTTATCAGGTCTCCTGTTCCCGGCCCCTGTCACTTCCACCCTTGATGTTCTTTATCCTTAAAGTCTCTGAGTATAGGCTATACAAATACTATAGCATTGTACTTTTGAAAATAATGACAAATAGTGACCAAACATATTGAGATATTCTAGGATAATGACCTTCACATGCATTGTATGCGCTAGAGGAAAATGAAGTACTGCCTAGCTCTGTGCTCTTGATTTTTACTGAGATAAAGTAAAAATCTGACCAAACTTGCTGGATTCTTTATTAATCTACTTTTGATATCTTTGGAGAAATTAAGGCTACATTTATCAAATGTCCATGGTTTGGAAACATTACGTTATGTAACACGTTACATAATTATCATGATGTGTCTGTCACTTGAGCCTATGCTTGAATGAAGGACATCTCCTGTAGCCTGGCCCTGGACATTGACAGGGTGCCATGGAACCTTGTAAATCGACCAGAGCACCTTCTTAATGTCTTCTCACTTGTCTTTCTCCTCTTCCTCCTTCCTTTCTTTCTTTTTCTTACCTGTCTTCATCTTTCTTTTCTTTTCTCCTTCTCTCTTTCCTTTCTTTTCTTATATTTTATAGAAAAATGAAAGCATGCCCTTTTTGGGAAAAATAGTTTTGCTAAGCAAAATGTTGTAAATAGTGGATCCTAAACAGTACACCACTGCCCAATTTTCCTCATTTCCATTCTCTTCAAGCTTAGCATTAAACCTGCAAAGTTCGCATTCATGGATTGTTCATTCTATCTCCTCTGAGAGCCAAGAATTAGTATTACTAGTTCTGAATACAGAGGAAAAAGCATCCGCTTTCCCTGATTTCATTTTTGAAACAAGAATTGTCTTTTATTAGGATATTCAAATATGCCAGCCTAATCATAGGCAAACATCTATTAGAGAAAAATATGAAACTGTATTTTCAAAACAATCTTTTCTACTACATGAATCATCTTTTAAATTCATTATGAAAGTCAAATATTATTTTAAACACTTAGAGAACAGTATAAAATATGAAATTTTTTTTCAAGCTCATGGCCCAAATAATACTTTTAGAAGGTGTTTCTTAAGTTTCACCCCCAGGTTAAAAAAGGAAAAGGTTGTTGTTAATTCTCCAATTTTCAGGTAATTTAAAGATCTTTACTCTTAAATATAATTTTTAAAAAAACTGAGCTGTTGTTGAAATTTTGGCAAAATTGTATCTTAACTATTTCTGGATAGCTTCCCCTAAAGATTTGTATCACTTTTTCCTCCACTGTTTAAAAGAAGTTATATTTAATACTTTAAAAGTTATTTTAGTTTTTGGGTGGTGAACATGATGTAGTCTACACAGAAATTGAAATATAATGTACACCCCACATTTATGTAATGTTATAAATCAGTGTTAGCGCAATTAAAAAAATTTAAAATCTCAAAAAAATTTTAAATTATAAATTTATTTATAAACTTGGGAATAGATGTCCTAATATTTCAGTAAGTGCCTCTCTAAATGTGTGAAATTTTCATTTACATTATTTAAATACATAATGGCCGTTAGCTTTCTTTTTTTAATAGTGAAATAAAAATTAGATTGATTTAAATAATTTTTTCCTACTTTTTGAGGAAGAGAAATGTAATTAATTGTGCCCTTAATATTTTATAACTGTATTTCTTTTAGGTGCACAGTTGGATAAGATGGGATTCACAATTCTCAGAAAATGCATCAGTGCAGTTGAAACACGAGGTAACACGATTGTCTGAGTTATTTTATTCTTGAAAGTCTATAGGTATGTAAAATCTGAGTCATTTAAAATACTTATTGCATGGTTAGGTGTTGTAGAATGAGATACATTAATGCACAATGCACATTCTAGATGTCAGAGATTCAGAGATTTGTCCTACTATGACAGGATGGGATTTTCCTTTTTATTTACTTATTTCTCCCCTGCATTGAAACATGAAGTCACTGCTGAAATGAGAATTGTTAGAAGAATCAGTGGTGTCGAACAGCCAGTGTTAATCACTTTTATTCATTCACTATTAAGATATTTCCATCTTCCATTGTCAAATTGGCCTCCATTTAAAAAAATCAGTTTCATTCAGGTGTAATTTACATATAGTAAAATTCACTGACTTTGACTGTACAAGTTGAATTTTGACAAATGTATGTAGTAGTTGTGTAACTACCACCACAATCATAAAAGGTTTCTATCTCCTTCCAAAATTCCTTTGTGCCCCTTTGCCATCAATCCCACTCCTTCCTTGGCCCGTGGCAACCGCTGAGCTGCTTTTTATCACTCTAGTTCTGTTTTTTTTTTTTTTCTTTAGCATTTTATATAGATGGAATCATGCAGTGTGTTGTTTTTTGAGTCTGACTTCTTTATTTAGCCTCGTGCTTTTAAGATTCGTCTTCTTGGATATATTCTTAGCTCATTTCTTTTTATTGCCAGGTAGTATTTCATTATGTGTGTATACTGCAATTTTTTATCCATTCTTCTGTTGATAAAAATATTTGGATGGTTTCCATTTTAAATTTAAAAAGAAAGCTAATTTCGTCTTCAACCAAAAGCTCAAAGGCATTTTCTTTAGAGTCCCTAAGGAAAAATAGGGACTTGACACTTTGCAGCCATGCCAGCAGACTTTGGAGAAACTAAATATTGAATATTGCAAAAGAGACTCTTTCTGGAGGGTGAATTTCTCATTGTTTAGAGACCTAGTGAAGTATGAATAAATCGAATATTTCATTCACTCTTCTATATTGTATATACCAGTTCTACTTTGGATGACTTAGTGGGATGAAGCATTTCATTCATGTTTTCTGTGAAAACAAAGTCTTTGTTATAAAGCCAGGACTACCACCTGTGAAATTAGAGTGCTGGATAACAGATGAATACGAGCTCTTTTATGATTTGGGGATTTGCCCATTGATAATAAAAACCCAAGCCACAGAAAGCCTTTTCTCCCATGCTCTCTTACAGCGACAATTCAGTCTGTGACAGATTTTCATTCATTTCAACCTGAACTAACTTGAGCTGACAAATTTGTTCATTTCCTAGTGCTTCAAAAATTTCCTAAATTTAGAAAAAATACTGTGGTTTTTATATCTCTCACTTCATCATTCATGTTTCTGTTTATCTCAAGATCCTGAAGCAAAGAGCCTTAATTGTATCACTTGCATGCTTATTATTTTGATAAATTATTTCTCAAAAAGATATGTATTATACATACCTGCTTTTGCCTGAACAGATAAAGATCGGAATGCTGTCTGATTGGTATATGTAATTTTATGAGGTGTTATGTACATTAAATGGAACACATATACTAGAATCTGCGTGTATTGAGTGTATTTTTATTATAAATCTATAAATTGTTGGATGTTTTTGACAGAGGAGGAGTCTACATATTTTAAGTTAGATTTTCCCATTTAAAAATAAAAAACAAAAAATATGTTTTTCTTTTGAAATCTCTTATTCCTTAAGGTCTTCCGTTACTGAAGCCTTTGCTTTTATATGGAGTTAATAGACTAAAAATAGAGTTAAAAGAATCAGTGGTCGGATCATATTAATAAAAATGATGAGGAACATTGTAGAATCTCTGAGGCTTTTGTCCTAGATTTGGAAGTTCCTTCAAGGAATATTGCTCTTAAAGATTTCCCTCAAATCAGCTATCATGGCTGTTGATCTTTTATTATGCTCCAGGTGTTATTGCCTCACTTTTTTCCATCAGTCAGGATAAAGCTAGTTTATGTTCTTGTCACAAGAAACCCACAGTCTCTGTGGCTAAAACAATAAGCTTATTTTATTTCTTAAGCATTGGTGAAGGGGCTCTGCTCATCACTGATACCTGGGCTTAAAGGTTCCTGGTTGCCTTTGCGAGCCAACTGAGTTAAAGGTACCTAGTTGCCTTGCCAGAGGGAAACGGCTCTTGGAGGGCTTTGGACCAGTGAGTGAATGAATGTTCTGGCCTTGAGGTGAGTTACATGTGCTCACAGTTAATTGGGCAGAAAGAGCCAGATGGCCCCACTCGACCCCAAAGAGTTTAGGAAGCACAATCCTCCCATGAGCCTGGAAAACACGTAGAGAGCTGGAAATATTTGATGACTAGCATTACTGTGTGTACTTCGTGGGTCTACATGCCTAATAGCCAGAGCCATTTAATGAGATCTGATTGAAGAATTATTTTTAATCACTGTTTTCAGTGTTAAAGCAGATAGTGTACCGTTTTCCTACCTTGTTCTTTTAAAAATGACATAAAAGCTTTTCTTTTTCTTTCTTGGGTTATCTTTTTAAAAATAACCCGACCTAAACCCAAGCAAACAAACACACAGAAAAGTTCTGAAGAAAATTGCACAATGTTCTTTTCCTTCTCTCGGTAACAGGCGACTTATCACAGTTAAACCCTCGTTCTGATCTGAAGCCACTCAGTTCATCGGTATTTATTGAGCAATCACAGGGGATACGTAGCCTTGCCCTAGGCCTTTGGGATTCATATTGAAGGTTGGTAGCATATAATCCTTGATCCATTAATGGTAGACAAAATATAGAGATTTGAAACAATTTAAGTATACAAGATAGTAAAATAAAAGTGTTACAAGTTTGCATAGATTAAGAGAATTTGAATGCATGTTGATGGATTGTTGAGTATTGATGTTAATCGAGGAGTATGTTTAGGAATAGGCTTCCTTGGATTTGAAGGATAGGAAAGTATATTTTGGCATTTAGAGAATCCTCAGCAAAGATGTGGAGACAGAATGTGACAGAAACAAGCCAGACTTGGCCAGAAAGGAAGCATGAAGAAACAGATTAAAAGCAGGTACTTGGGTATTTGCATTTAAATGTGAAGGAACTGGGTAAGTATTAGGGGGTGGTGGAGAAGGGAGTAGCAGGCTTAGAAAGGCAAGTATGAAAACTAGAATTGGCCGTATGTGGGATGATTTGTGCAAAGGAGCCCCAGAGTTCTGCCTTGTTTGGAGTATTCCGTAGAGGAGGTGGCTGATGGAGGGTGATGGGTTTGGCAGTGGGTTTAGATAGCACAGATACATCTGAGTGATTTAGCAGATGAAGAAGTAGGTTGTGTTCAGCAGTTGGTTGTACATAGAAGATTAGAGTTCTGCAAGGAATTTCACCTTCAAACTTGGGTTTGGGAAACAAAGGATATTTGAGAAACTTGGGTCCCAGGCAGACTTGATGACAGATAGCAGGATTACTAGGGTGCTTCTTGAAAATGCAGATTCCTGGGCTCAGTCAGCTTTATCAAATCCGAGTCCTTTGTAGCTGGGCCTCTGCTGTAGACAGTGAGAGCTCCAACAGGAGTAGTCAAGTGGAGAGAGGAATTTTCTCATCTGCTTTTAGAGGCTAGAAGAAGCCACGTGGGCTTTCCTGAGACAATAGAGTTTATCAGGTCTGTGAATCATGGATCCATGTAGCTTTGGGATTGCGAGAGTGAGCAGGGTAGAAGTGTAGGGTAGAACTTCCATCCTAAAAAGTGAGGTTGAGAGAAGAAATAACAAAATGGCTCAAAGTGGGCGAGTTTCAGTGTTTCAGAAGCCTAGGGCAGTTCAAATTTCAGACACTTTGTAGGTGAACCCAGGGTAAATGCAGAAGTGTTCATGACACCTCTTGGTCACTCATCCTACTGCTTCGCTTCCAGCCCCTCTTACTTGCTCTCTCTGTGTGACACCTAGTTTCTGGGGCCCTGGGGTAGTGTGTCTCTTTGTGGGAAAACACCTCATCATTCTCAATCAGTTTTACTCAACCTTTCCTCCATTGTCTTGGCCCTGCCGAAAACAAAATGTTACTGTGCAGCCACCATGATCTGTGACTCTCGTGATAGGGTCTGCTGTTCGCCTGCATCTCTGGACGAAGATGAGGGGCTCATTCTTTTCCTTTGCTCTCTTGGGCCTCTGAAACACCACCAACTCAGGGCTTCCCTGAGGAGCCAGCGCATAAGCTGAGTTCTAAAGGATGAGAAGGAATTGTCCAGGTGCACAATGCAGGTTGTCAGAAGGAAGGATTTGGGCAGAGGAAAGAGTGGGGGTTGAAGTGTAGATGTTTGAAAGAACATGATGCATCTGGGCCCTAAGAGTCTTTAGACAAGACCAGAGGGATGGCACAAGAGGAGTGTGGGAGGCAGAGGTGCTTGGATTGCTCCACAAAAGGTTTACCTCTCTGCAGATCAGTAGAAGTTGTCAAGGTTTATGCTCCGCAGTGGTGCAGTATGATAGACGTTTTGATAATATTCTTAACCTCTCATATCCGTAGTTCCTAAAAGAATGTAACTAGGAAGTTCATTTACACTGCTTACCCCGACCCATGTTTGTGAAGATAAAACTCATTTTTGTACATAGTAGATATTCATTAAATGTATTTCTTTGTTTCCTCTTTCCCCTGGATTGTTTTATTTGTGAAACGTCCATCTTCCTCATTTGGCAGTTATATTTGCCTGGTATTGTTTGTATTACACATATTTATTTTGTTTCTAGAACTTTATTGTCTCCTTGGAGTGGAGACAATGTCTTATTTATCCTTTGCTTGCCTCTTTTCATTTCTAAGTACAGTCAATGCCTTACACTCATAGTATGCACTCAATCAGTAATTGCTTTTTGCTTGAGTATTCAGAGAGTTGACTAAAATGCCACGTTGGCAATATTATGTGTTCCAAGAATTTGTAAATTTATTGGAAGAATTTATTCTTCTACTTGTGGTTGGAATTAATACTTCCAATTAACAAAAGTAGGATTGGTTTTCACTCCTTTATGAATTTGTCAACATCTGTCTGAATTATGGGGTATATTTTCGACATAGATAGAAAGGTACATCATGTTATGTGTGAAAGAGTCTTAAGATTTCAGAGCTTGGAGGGTTATTGCATAATTTCCTTAGGTAAGTAACTCCCCTTCCTATAAAGGAACCACCTCCTATGCCAATTATATTGTCTTTTTCTGGAAATGCATGATACCTAGTTTTTCAGGTGCATGCATTGCAAAATATGCAAAAACAAAGTAAGACTGTGTTGCTTAAAACTTCTTTTAGTTGCTGTTTTTTAAATAGTCATCATGATTTAAAACTAAATTTGTATGCCACTTTTGTTTATGAAGTTTCTCTTAAAAAATCTTCCATATGTGAATAATTTGAATATTCACTTTAATTTCTAGAGTATGGCATTAAAACGTCGGTCTAGGCAAGCTGTCAGTTATCAAATTCAGCATTGTAACAAGCTGTGAATTCATGGGATAGAAGTAGGAAGCCACATCTAAGATGTGACAGTCTTTGATTTGTCACATGTAAAAGTGAATTTCCCTTTGAAAAGCAAAGTTTTAGGTTTTTGGAAAATCTTTCTGAAGTTGGCTTGAGGAGTTTTCTGCTTCCAGAGCACTTCTGGAATTATATGGGGTCTTAAGATGGGCCTGGTAGAAGATGACAATGTATAGTTTCAGTATTAATCTTTGTGGGAAACAAGACACCCAAAGTGAACTTGCAACATATTTTATTGTGATTGCACTTTAATCTTAAACTGCCAAGGGCAAATTATGTGCAAAATGAAGAAAATAAAGAACAGCTGTCCCCAGGAAATTTAGAGCAAGTAAACTAGAGTTTCTCGCTCGCTCGCTGTCTCTTTTTTAATCAGAATGGGTGTGAGATGAGTGTGGGTGGATACAGAGGACAGTCTTACGTGGGAGGGAGCTGAAGAGTCTTGTGGTGTCTGCAGAAATGCAAATGCGAAATTGAAATCCTAAATCCAGGCAAGTCAGGACTGATAATTCATTTTCTCAATTTGTAATCTTCCTTGTTTTAAGAATAAATAAGCTTTCAAAGCTATTAGCTTCCACATGAATGGTTGAGTAAAATTAATAGGGACAAATGGTTAAACTACCTTGCTACAGAGCAGCATGCTAGGTTTTGTGTGTTTGGTTCAAATTTTGAGGAGGTCTGCGGCATTTGGTTGTAAGGCTCTTTGGAACTCGGCATAGTGGTGCAGAGCATAAGCTCAGAAGTCAGCCTTGACTGAAATCTGTTTCACCACTTATCACCTCTGCAACCATGGCAAGTTAGTTACTTAATCTCTTGTGTCTTGATTTTATCATGCTTAATATGGGATGATGGTAACATCTCGATAGGCCCGTTGTAGTAATGAAAAGAGATTAATGGGGACATTGGCATATATTGAATGCTCAGTCAATATGAGTTGCTTATTTAGAGACAAATCTATTAATTGAAGCCAATCATAATTGAGTAGTCCCATTAGTTGATTCAAGTTTCTGGGCACACTGAGAAACTTTGTTTAGTTTTTTAAAAATAGTAATTTACATAGAGAAATAAATCACCTGAGTTTATTTAGTAATTTTCTGTGGCTCTTGTAACAAGCAGCAAAATTAACTGGTTTGGCTTTCAACTGATATTCCTGAGTGCTTTGTGGATACTTGAGCAGTAAAATGGCCAGGGGGCAGTGAAGAAAAAGAAAAGGCTCAGAAAGAAGACCATAGCTTTTAGATTATTTCAGGCTTTCCCCAAAAAGAGATCATCCAGGGTTGCCCTAACATTGATTTAGTCCCTGGTGCCAAAGCTGCTCTGAGGGGGAGAGGCAGGTGGCAGCAGCGAGACACCATTACGACTTTTCTAACGTTCTGATCTCTGTAGAGAAGGCATGAAAGGAGTCTTGCAAAAAGCAGCAGCCAACTTTTGCCTTGAGTTTGAGTCTCTTTTCTGGTTTATATAAGTAAAATGTTTTAACTAAAACTTGAGCTACATGAGTGATGAGTTTGAAAATAAAATGTACTTTTATTTAGCTATCCCGTCTATTGCAGCTTACTTTAATATGTAACCTATTCCTGGGCACGCACATGTTTGGTGGGATTTAGTCAAGATTTTTTGGATGTTTCTTGCAGGAAAGATACTGGAGGGAAAAATGGTTGGAGATATGGTTTCTATTTTTAAAGATTCACTTGAGTCTAGTTTCAAGACAGTGATGGCTCTGGGATTTTATGCTACTTTCATGTGAACGAGTTATCCTACGTAGTTTCATGGATGCTGGTAGAAGACACAAGGTTCCTGGATCAGAGATGAGGGACAGTTTATTACTCTCAGGAGCTACAGTATTGCATTTTGTGATGGTTCCCTGAGCCTCATTTCCCAAGGGCACTGCAAAGAGGGCCAGATGATATTTGAACACACAGGGGCTTGTGTTACAGGAGAAAAAACTCTGAATTTAGGAAACTTGACTCTTTTATCATGGTTGGCAAGCATGGCTGCCCTTTGCTCTGAAGGGAGACACTATCTCTATTTTCCAAGGCTGCACGGAAACCTGCTCTTTGCTCCAGAGGGAGATTCTGGAATAGATGGTGTTCACTCACCCTGGGGGGTTGCTGGCAGAGGTAGGTGGGTGAGTATGACGTGAGAAGATGTTCTGTGAGTAGTCGAGGTCAGAGTGTGGCAGATTCCAGGTGCTGTGCTGCATATTTGCCTCAGTCCTGTAGGTAGTAGTGAGACATTGACAGATTTGAGCAGGGGTGTGTTCAGATCTTTGGCAGGAAGTGGAATTGATGGGAGCAGGGTATGGGGTGGGGGAGAGATGGGAAGCCGGATGGCTGGTTGGATTTTAGAAATAATCCAAATAAGAGATGATAGAGGCTTAAACTAGAGGATTGGCAGTGGAAAGAAGGGGATGGATGGGAAGAGAGACTTGGCAGAAAAACAGAATCCTCTGACCTGTTGGATGTAGGAGGTAAGGGAAAGGGAAAAGTAAAATCTGACTGAGATTTCTAGTCAAGGTAGATGAAGACTTCCTTGGCCAGGACAGAGCATGTAAGAGAAGCAGTAGGTTTAGGAGGAATGTAGATTGATTTTGGATATCCTGAAGTCAAAGTACCTGTGATATTGTCAGAAATAGAATGAAGGCAACAGGGGAGATGTTGGGCATCATTTTCAGGGAGGTGAAGTTTTGAGTGTTAGAAAGTCATTCAAGTGGATGATGAGGTAAGAAGATAATGGGGTAAAGGGCAGAATCTTTGGGATCTTTGCATGTAGGGGATGAGAGGAAGAAAACTAATGAAGGAGATAGCCAAGGGGGTAGGAGGAGAATCAAGAAAGTGTGGTGTAAAGGAATCCACAAGAGGGGAGATTCCAAAGAGGAGGAAGTCCACTGTGTCAAATGCTCTAGAAAGTTCAGATAGGGAGAGGACCAAGAAACAACCATTGGGTTTAGTGGTTGGGAAGGCAAGAACCTAGAGAAGAGCCAGGTTGTACAGGTAGTATTTCTTACTTGTTATTCTTACAAGAACCCTATGAGACAGTGGTATTTCTCCATTTTACTTGAGTAAGTGAAGTGAAGAGACTTGCTTTGACTTGTGTGAGTCTCAGAGCTGGAAAGCAACATTGTACAACTCAAATCCATCCCAGACTGAGTTTTTTGATGCTGGTGCTCTTAACCACAATGAACATGAGGAGGCTCTATCGGCTGATCTTCTGAGGATGTGAGAGATGAAGCAAGGAATAAAGAGAAGACAAATTGTACACCATCAGTTCAAGAAAGATTTGCCCCCTTTGCTGAGAATCTCTGTAATACCTTGGGAAATCTCTTCATGGCAGACATAATGTCAGTGTGGAATCTGTATCTGATGACATTTAAAATCCTAATAAATGGCATTTTATGTTTTCTGAATATTTAGTGTACTCTAGCTCACCCAATCTCTACAAGACTCAGTAGATAGTTGAGAAGATGTCCTCTTTATTAGACTCAGATGCATATGAGGAATCTGAGGCTCAGAACAAGTTCAGTAAACCTGTCACAGTTCATCTAACTAGAAAGTGGCGGAGCTGAGATTAGGATCCTGGTCTCCTGATCCTAAGTCAGTATTTTCCTATGGCAGTAGAAGTAAGGTGAGAGGAAGAGTTGGTTGACAAAGCAACTTAGTGGTAATAAGGGAAGCTGAATTCTGCCAGAGGGCTTGAATGCTGTGAGGTACTCCTTTCCCCAAGGTTCACGCTGAGGAAAGACAGAGGGAAGGGCAGGTTGAATGAGTTATAGCTAGTGCCTTTGTTCCATCCTGAGACAGCTAGGCTTCAGACCTCTGGGGAGCGTTTGGGACACCAAGTGTTACTAATGAAGGAGGAGATTCTATGTTATTCTGTAGCTTTCCTTTAGCCCCTATTTAAGCACCCTGCCCACTGGCTTGGTACAAGGAATAGTAAAAAGCGGTTGGTTGTCTGGTCTGAAGCAAAAATTCTTTCTCTTGTGTTGGCTAGAAACTAGACAAGAGGCCATCTTCACAGCGTATTGGCAATGTACAGTCCATTCTGACCCTAATACAGAGGTAGCAGCTAATAAACCAAATACCCTTTGTATTTGAGACTTGGATTTGAGATGATGAGACTTAGAGTCAAGCCTAGATTTGTCTGAAGAGTCTTGAAATTATCAGTACTTCCAGAAATATTGGCTTAGACCTGAAATTGGATATTTGCCTTGTGCTTTTTGTGTACTTCTCACTTGTGCTGGGATGGGAAGCAGTAGCAGAAGTGGATGTGACGGGCAGCCTCGGTAGGTACAGCTGCCCTCATTGTGCCAAGCTGTTGGATTTCTGAGCTCAGTCTCTGGTTGGTTTGGGTGTGGGAAGACCATGTGAGTGAAATCATAAGACCTTTCCTGAAAGTGTCTGCTGGCGGGGAGGCTATTCATCATACTACAGAAATGGATTCATATGAAAAGACTATGTGAGGGCCAACATGAAAGTGAAAGCAAGACTTCACAGGAAGGGAAAATGCAGATTACTTCCTGGCAGATAGTAGCTGTCTGTCATGTTTTTCTGTCTGCTGCCCAAATAATTATCATCCTGGGGAGAAATTCCAAATGTACTGGTGAAGGGGAATTTTATATTTTCCGTGAGTCATCCATATTAAATAAACTTTGACTCTCTTCCCAACATGTGGTTTATTTTATGAAAGTGGACTGTAGACTACATGCCCTTGGTTAGGGTGACTTTTATATGTCTTGTGCCTGGCTTTTTGATATTAATTTTTATTTTATGCTACAATTAAAGTGTTTAATGAGTGCTGGGCATGTGAGGCTCATGCAAATGCTTTACGAACATTATCCCCTTTAATTTTCACAACAGTCTCGTTCCATCATTACTCTCATTTTCCAAATAAAGAAGTTGAGACAGAGATTGAGTAACTTGCCAGGTCGCACAACTGGGAGAGGCTGGAGGTAGAAGTTTCCAGGATATCAGTAATCTCGATAATAATTTATATCTTACAACCTTAACAAATCTGTGTTTCCAGGATATGCTTTTTTTTTTTTTAATGAGGGCCCCAAGATCTAGAAAGGTTAAAATGTTACTGAGTATCATTTTGAGCTGCTTATCTTTGTACAGCTATAATCTTCTAACTGTGCTCGTGATTAGAAATTGTCTCTTACCCTGCTTTTTGAAGTACTTAATGCATTGTAAGTGTTAAAAACAGTGCATTTTTTTCTACCAAAGTTTTAGAATTCTGTAATTATATAAATATAGTATCTTAAATTTATGATGTCAAGTGTTATTGTCACTTTCATGGGACACAGCAAATCATTCTTGGTTTTGTCTGCTTATATTTAAAACTAATTTAATATAAACATGCATTTTTTTTTTTACAGAACCTTAAAATGTTATGAATTGCTCAGTATCTTGGAAGAGTATCTTTGTGTATGAACCTGTTTATTTTTGTGTAACTCAGCACAGTGGATAACCTGGAAAGTGTTTAATGTACTTACACAGACACATAAGCATAGTGCTTATTGAGGATTAGTTATAAATGTACGGTAAAGAACACATCAAATTTTTGTAATTCACCTATGACCTGGAACAATATTCACGAGCCTCGTCATTGCTCTTCTTTGAGTCATCTTTATAGCACATCATTCTTAGCCTTGTTGCTAGATGTTCCCTCACAAGTTTTTCCTAATCATTTTACCTATAGTGCTTTTTTCCTTTTATTTTCGAGAATCTCTCAAGATTAGTTAATATTTACAATTATGGTTAACATTTGTATGTATATAAAATTGTATGTTTGTTCATTACATAGCCCTTAGGAGAATTTGTCTTTGCGGTGCTGGTGGGATATGTATATCTATATTTGTATTTATGCATGCACATGCCTCATTAATAATGACATGTTGCAGACTTTTGATGTCAATCTTGTGAATGTGAACATGAGCATTAATGACCTTTCACCTCTGTCGTCAACATGCACAAGTGTAAAGAAGCAGTTCACCTGTTCCACAAAAATTGATCAATTACCTCATTGTATCAAGCACTCTGCTGGTTACCAGATGAAGGCTGAATGAATGTTCATTTACAGACCCATGGAAATTGATTATTTATTTCTGTAGAATCCTACACCTGGAGAATTTTTTAAAATAATTTTTTGCCTGTTACCATCAAAAGTATTTATGTTCTACTTTGAGCTTTACTCCTTAATGCTATCGCTATCTTTTCTAGTTATAAATAACTTTTTCTGTCTCTCTTTATTTTCTTTCCATATTCCTTTACTCATCAACTTATTAATCATGTATTCAGTTTATTCATTAATTTATTCAGTTCATTTGTTAAATGTTTACCCTGTGCTGAGGACCATGCAAGGTGTTAAGAATACTGAGCTACTGGGGATAGAATCTACTCTTGAAGCCAAAAAAGAGAGGAAAGACTTTATGGCTGGGTTGGTCTCAAGTTGCTCTCTCTTTTAATTTTAATTCTCTTTTTAATTTTACCCTGTGTCTTCACTTTTTTCTGTCTTTGTGCTTAAAATATACTGTTTGCAATAATTTATATGAAATTAACAGGAAATAAAATGTCATATAATTTCCAGCCTATCTTCTCATTTATTTACAATTTCTCCTTCCTTTCATTTTGTATTCATCTTCTCCCTGTTGACCTTTCCTGTGTGTCTGTGTGTCTGTGTGTCTGTGTCTGTGTCTGTATGTAGGTGTGAGTGAATTACCAGTCTTTTCTCTCCGGCTTCCTTGACTCTAAATGCCACTTTGTGTTTTCTTCTTACCACATTTACTTGCCAGTTGCAGCCACTCCAGCCTTTGCCTGCACCTCTGTTGTTTAACTGAATTTATCCACCCTTTAGGTTTTATTTTTCTCTTGCATCTAATTATTTTATTGTTCCACAGTGTCTCTTCTCTTTTGCTTCTCTAGCCCACCTACAGGGGCCTCTGGATGCCCATGGGTGTTCAGTAGTTCCATGCGGGTGTTTTCTGGAGCTGAATAGACTCTGGCTCTGGTAGCATCCTTTGGGTTCTGAGAGGGAGATGGCTGGACAGAGATGATGATGAAACTTGACTGATTCCCTTCTTGACCCTCTCCTCAAGGAAGATATGGGTAGTGCTCTATGACAGCACTGTGTGAGATTGGAGGAGACAGGTGGTGGGAAGTCAGACGCATTTGATTTCACCTTATCCACTTTGCCCAGGGACAGCTGTCGTCCACTACTCATCACTGTAATGGAGAGCACTTACCTTTTCTTTACTGCCTATCAGAACCAATCTGATTTATTAAAAGAAAAAAAATCTTTGGGCCTATAAACACTTTGATCAGTTTACAAATTTTTGTCAAAAATTAGAAAGTGTTGTAGTAATGATATCTATCAGTGAGCCTTGATATTCTGAATAAGTTTTAATAACTTGAATATTTTAACTTGAAGTTTTCACTTCCTAATTGCAATATCTGTTTTGGCCTAAGTCAAATCTGTATGTGTAATTCTAAATTAATTTCAAGTTGAATCATCCTAGCCATGCCTATTCTCTACCCAACTATTCTTTGCAAGGCACCATAAAAGCTTTTAAAGACAAAAAATCAAACACCAAGGTTGACGGTATGTTTCCAGATAATATGTCTGTGTATTTGGGGAGAGAACGTAGAACACAGGTCCGCGATTCTTAATCTGAAAATTCTGAGGTTGGCTGTGCTTTAGAGAAGATAATATGGAACGTATGCTGTATAGTATACAACACCTCCAGATAGGTTTGGTGTAGAAATTACTTTTACCGTGGTGAAATATGAATATTCATACTGAATGGGGAAAAATACAGACTTAACCTGATGTCAGGTCAAATATTCCGATTTTTCATTTTGGGAATTGTGAATACGAGACTGTGGGCTTGTTTTAAAATGTAATCAAGTGTCAAAAGGAACTAATTATGAGTCATGTTCTGAAAAAGGGACTATCACTGTGGGGTGGTATCAGAAAAGGAGAGATTTGATCTAGTTTTGAAGGTCTGGATGGGACTTTATTTTGCTCACTGTTGAATCTTGGGCGGCTAGGATAGCGCCTGGCACATATTTGATGAATAAATATTGGACAGATGAGTAAGTTGTGAGGAGAAGGGGAGGAATGCTGGTCTCAGAGGAGACTTCCGCCTGAGGTGGGAATGAATTTGGTTGTTTGTGGGTAATAGTTGGGGATCTGCTCTGATTAAGGCCAATAATCTGCAGTAAACGTGGGTTGGCGAGGTGGGGCCCATTTGAATGTTTATGTCTTTATGCCTTACATACTTGTTCAGCTGAGGAATTTGGACTTGATCTGATGGCTTACTCTTCAATGGGAATGGAAGAGATCTCACATGATCAAAGTGGTTTGAAAAATACAAACAGAAAAAAAACGATGATGATGTTCAGAATGGTTTATGGTTGTGTGTCTCCCTGCAAGGATGGCTTAAGAAATGTGTGTGCATAAAATTCAAGACTGTGTTGAAGAAGCAGAGGTTAGTCTGAAGTTTGAAGAAAATGTGGACATTGACCTATTGAATTTGGAAAGTGACAGAGACGAAGTCAAAGAGAATTTCAGAATTCTCATACTTGGCAATTAGAAATAGTGATCTCAGGGTCGGCTCGGTGGCACAGCAGTTAAGTTTGCATGTTCTTCTTTGGTGGCCCACGGTTCGCCGGTTCGGATCCTGGGTGTGGACATGGCACCGCTTGGCAAGCCATGCTGTGGTGGGCATCCCATATATAAAGTAGAGGAAGATGGATGGTCACGGATGTTATCTCAGGGCCAGTCTTCCTCAGCAAAAAGGAGAATTGGTGGCAGATGTTAGCTCAGGGCTAATCTTCCTCAAAAAAAAAAAAAAAGAGAAAATAAATAGTGATCCGTTTGGCTGAAAGATGGAAATTTGGAAGAGAAGCTGGAGAGGATATGATAAACCCACTCATAGGACTTGGCATATCGATTGGTTTTTATTCTTCCATGTATCTGTTTCATGTCTTTTGTATGACATGTATGTGTCCATAGATATAGAGTATGTTACAATTCTCTTAGTCCAGAGCTTTTATGGACAGTGTAACAAGAAACGAAAATCCTACACAACTTGAATGTGTATGTTTTACATGCTGTTTCCAAGCTGCTTCCGTGCAAGGTTTATTTAAATTTCATTTTCAAAAAAGTTAAAAGTGTGTTGAGTAGCATTAATTCCCCTTTGCACCCTTCATTATGCATTAGCAATTAACTCTCCTTCTCTCCGGTTGATGAACTTGAACTTGATCAATTATCTGATAGTAATTACCAGCACAGAGTGATGATTATTGCTGAAGTAACGTTCTTATTTCATTTCTCCGTATATTTCAGGCACTTCTCGTTCAGGGACGTTTGTTTGACTGCAGAGTATGACTTGCTCTTTTGGCTTCTGGCTCCGAGGTCAAACTGTTTTAGGTTTCTTAAATAGATCAGGATTGAAAAAAACCCTCTGGTATTTTAAATTCTGGCCATGGCCTTCTGGCCTCTAGGAGAAGGCAGGAGTGAGGCCCAGTCTTTTCTCCTGTAATAGGCTCAAACTCTGATTTTTGTGTTTTTTGACAATTTCCTTTTCTTTTTTCCAACTGCTGGCAGGGCTGACCTGTATTTGTCTCCTCTGCTGGAGTCAGTGAGCATTCTCCCTCCGGAAGGTGCCTCTCTGCTGCTTTGATTTGTTAGCGTTCTGAATAGACGTGAGTAGACTGAAGGGCTAGCCTTTGCTCTTCTGGTTCTTTGAGTTCTATTGAGATTGTTGAGAGAGGCGTATGTGTTTGCTAGGGCTGCCATTATAAAGTGCCACAGACTGGGGACTTAAACAACAGAAGTTTGTTTTCTCACAATTCTCAGAGCTGGAAATCTGAGATCAAGGTGTTGGCTGGGTTGGTTTCTTCCAAGGCCTCTCTCCTTGGCTTGCTGATGGCCATCCTCTCCCTGTGTTTTCATGTTGTCTTCCCTCTGTGTGTGTGTCTGTGTCCTAATCTCTTCTTATAAGGAGACCAGTTGTATTGGATTAGGGCCCACCCTAATGACCTCATTTCAACGGAATTACCTCTTTTAAAGACCTTGTTTCCAACTATAGTCATATTCTGAGGTTCTGGGTATTAGGAATTCAACATGCGAATTTTGGGGGAGCATAGTGTGACACATAAAAGACAAATAGGACATTTGAGAAGCTTAAAAAAAAGAATAAGGAGAAATAAATAAAAGGCAAAAAAGAGAAGTAGAAGGGAAAGAAATACTCATTTTTGCAAGGAGTAATAAGAGCTTGTGTGTGTGTGTTATATTTGACAGAATACGTGTTAGTATCATCTCATTTCTCTCCCACAGTAACAGGGCACTTCCTTGATCTCAGATGCAGCATCAAGACTCAGAGAGGTTTCCTGTCTTGCCCTAGGTCTCCGAGCTCAGGAGGGACTGAGCTGTGACTTGAATCCAGTTCTTTAGACTCTGTCTGATATTCTTTTCATCACCCTGTGCAGGGAGGCGAAAAGAAAGTAAGATCCCTTGGGCAAATTTGGCGGCCTTTTTGCTGTTGTGTTGTTTTGGAAACTTTGGGGATTAGAGGCATCACCTCTTTGTGAGCCAGTCATGTTCTTGTTAGCTTTAACCTTGGTAGTGCAGAAAATAAACACAAGCAGAAAGCTGCAATTCTTTTGAAAAATAAAGAGGAGAAGTCACGTATTTTGGAAGTCATTATTTTATTATAAAAGTTTTCAAGCATAAAAAAAAGTAGACAGTGTGGTACAATGAACTCCCATGTTCTTATTGCTCAGACTCAACAATGACCAGGATTTTGCTGAAATTGCCTCCTCTATCCTTCCCTCGATCTTAAAGCAAATTTAAGATAATGTTACTTTCACTCCTTTCAGTGTGTAACTTAAAAAATATAGACATTTTCTGACATAATGCAACTCTAAGTTTCCTGATTGCCTCGAAAATGTCCTTTTACAATTGGTTTGTTCAAATCAGAATCCAAACAAGGCCATGAGTTCAACGTCCTAAATTATGTTTGACCATAAACATTCTTGCCTTTACTTCTTGTCTGCTGTGCACAGGGATCCTTTGTTGCCAGCTCTCTGCACAAAGAGACTGCCGGGACTGGATTCGTTTTGATGGGTTGTATGTGGTGATACTCATTTGAAGATTCAGAGCTTCTAACTGGACAGTGCATGTAACAGCTCTTAAAAAAACCCCCAAAAAACCAAAACCAGTTCTGTCCTAGTTTTAAATGCATTTCCATGGTCTTCAAGAGTCATCCAAACAATGATTTTTTTCTGTGTACTTATCGGCACCATATTATTTTTAAAAGGCTAAAACTTTTTGAGAAAAATGTCCAGAATAAGTAAACATAATAAACATGAGAGTTACCATGCATCTTTACAAATTGCATTGATTCACATGAGTATTACTTAAGTAACTTATTTCGTTAATGTTGACTCATTACATTTTCTCAACATGGAACATTGTTGTTTTTTTTAAAGATTGGCACCTGAGCTAACAACTGTTGCCAATCTTTTTTTTTTTTCTTTCTGCTTTTTCTCCCCAAATCCCCCCAGTACATAGTTGTATATTTTAGTTGTGGGTCCTTCTAGTTGGGTCATGTGGGACACCACCTCAACGTGGCCTGATAAGCGGTGCCACGTCTGCGCCCAGGATCCGAACCGGCGAAACCCTGGGCCGCCAAAGCGGAGCGCAGGAACTCAACCACTTGGCCACAGGGCTGGCCCCGGAACATTGTTTTTATGAGGTTATTTTCCAACTGTAGCTCATGAATACCAGCCTGCTAAAACAAGTTGGTAAATACTTGGTTTTGTCAAACTTTTTTATAGCCAACAGGAATGCTGCTAATGTGAGTTAGCAAAGATTCTGAATGCAAGTGTTGACAGCTTTTAAAATATGACAGTCTTGGATTTTGCTAACATTTTGTCTCTTCCAATAGGTATAAATGACCAAGGATTGTACAGAGTTGTGGGGGTGAGTTCAAAGGTCCAGAGACTTCTGAGTATGTTGATGGGTATGCCTCTTTTCTAATCATTTTCCATGCATTATTTGTTTGTTTATTGACTTCACAACTTAATGTTTCATAGGAACGTACAGCATACTTGTGAATCCATTCCTTTCTTCTGCTGCATAGAGTAGTTTTCTCCTGAGCAGAGACAGTTGACTCAGATAAGTAGATGAGTACATCAGCACAGATTATCCCCTCCCTCTTTACTTAGTAAAAAATGGAAGAAAAAAAGAATGCAGCTCATGGGTGAATGTCTTCTTGTGCTTGCTTCTCACAGGAAAGTAGCAGCCAGGCCTCTCTGATTTGCATGGCTTCCAAATCGCCTGTCCAGAGTCTTGACAGTACATTTGGTTGGACAAGACCACTGGGACTCGCTCATTTTTATGGAGCTTCCAAAACTGTCACTTGACAGCAAGGGTCTGATTCTCAGGGATTCATTGGTATTCACAGTGGCTTGTTTGTAGTTTGCACCAGGCTCTTCTCCAGAACCATGCATGCTCCATCTGTGCTGATAACACAGTGTTCTTTGGCATCACAGACTAGAGGAAGCCAGAAAGTGAATTCATTTGATTACCGCAGACATTATGTGAATGACAAAGCGTTTTTACATTACACACTGCTGTCAATTCAGTGCCACCTGTAAGATGCCCCACTTCTCTCCCCACCCCAAAGCAGACTGCCTCTTGAGGAGTGATGCTAACTCATCAGGCTTTAGGGGCCTGTATGTCAACCCAATCTGTCGTTATGACCTTGCTAAATATTAATTTGATATCTCACTTTAATTAATCAGTATTAACAGTGCCCCCAGGTATGCTGTCAATGCGTTTAAACCCATCTGCATCTTAAAGCATTGTAGCAAAGACTCATTTTTAGGAAGCATAAACCACGATGAATAAAATCACCTGGCATGTTACAGGTAGGATTGTTTGTTTGGCTATATTTGAATTAAGGATTTAATAAGCATCCACCTTTTTTTAGCTATTAACCACAGGAAAAATTGCCCGTCATTGGTTGGAGAGCTGTGTTAGAATACATTTGCTTTCATGAGCTGTTTTCATTTTCTGCCTCTCTGGTTTAACTAGGGTGTGCAATTTTGGCAGTCAGATTTTCCTTTTTACCATTAGTGGTCTCCAAATTAAATAGACTCAGGTTGCCAGTGGTTCAGTAGCAGCTGGAAGAGTTTAATGGGATGACAGCATCTGCTTTTAGTTAATTTTAAAATTAGAAACACTTCTCTCATTTCCAAGATGGTGTTATGATGATTAGAACTGGAAGACTCTGTGGGTATCAGAAGGGGATATTTTGGCTGAACGGCACACTTTGGCAGTAAATTGGTCATAAGGATCCTAGCATTATTTTTATTATTTACTTGTTTAATGTTCAAGGGAGGTTCGAACAAGGATGTTTCTGTGGTCACGCTGAAGTGTTAAGCTGTCTCAAAATGTGTTCTTAGTCTCATAAAATCCCGCAGGCTCTGCATCCCTGAGCTAAGGTGGTAGTTTCCTCCGCTCGTGGGAAACTCTCTCAAGATAGTCCTTAATTTACAAGGTGTTTTGAAATAGTGAAACCCTAAAAAATTCACGACCTGGAAAACTGCTTTCACTTTCCATGAGACGCAGAGTGGAGAAGTCCAGGACACAAGCCCGACACAACCTCATTTCAGTTGTTGGCCAAGGAAATACTGTGTTTTCACTCCTATCATTCTCCAAACAGAGGAAGTTGGAGGATTGATGTAAGGGAAAGATACCGACTTGTTATTTCCTTATTAAGTAATTCATTGTAGTGAGCCACACAATATAAATTTTTTGCGTGTATGTGAGGAAGATTGGCTGTGAGCTAACATCTGTTGCCAATCTTCCTCTTTTTTTTTTCCTCCCTACTCCAGTACATAGCTGGATGTATATCCTAGTTGTAGGTCATTCCAGTTTCTCTTTGTGGGATGCCACCACAGCATGGCTTGCTGAGTGGTGCATAGATCCACACCCAGGATCTGAACTGGTGAACCCTGGCCAGCTGAAGCAGAGCACGCTCCACACTCGGCCACAGGGCCGGCCCCAATATAAATTTTTAATAATCTGTAATTCCTAGTATGAGTTTGATTGTCAATTGCAAACTTTGGATTTTTATTGGCATTCATACCATTTTCTTGTTGCTTTGTTGCCAACTCAAACTTTAGCTCTCAAAAAAATAGATTTATTCACTATCTTCTAATAAATTTACATTTCCTTAAGATAATTCTTTCCTTTCATCCTGTGATCCAGTGAGTGTTCAAATTGAAATAATTTATACCTCTTCCAAAAAAAGAACTAGAGAGTTTCTGAATAGTTGTGTATATATTCTCCCCTGGGTATTCTTTTTCTCCAATTTTTTCCACCTCTCTACATTGTTTTAGGGCTATATATCTTACAGAGAAAAAAAATTGGGGAAGTCTGCCACATTTTTAACTCTGCTCTTTTAAACCAATCAATGTTTTTTCTCCCTTTAGATAAGTTAATTTTGATGATTTTGCTCCTTTGTGGCACTAGGCAGTTATTTTTTAAAATTGCTATTCTTCTAGGTAATGTTTATTTCAAATTTGTATTTTTTCAAATAATAGTTTGTAATGTGTTTTTCTTTATAGGAATGAGAAATAATCTAATTTTTAAGTGTCTGAGAAAAGTTCCAAGCCATTTAATATTTTTTGACAAGAACTTCCATATACCTTACTTGGTTTCTTTAGTTCTTGAGAGCTAATTATTTACTTCGGTTATTTTTCTATTATTACCATTTCTACATAAAATATTTTTATAATATTTGTTTAAAATGTTTTAAGTATTTAAATACTCTTGTGTAAAAGTTTGTGATTTCTGAAGAAAGGATGCATGCTTAATATCTTGCATATTTTCTTCACTTGTCTCCTTTTTTGGTGTGTTTTCACCCTTCACATTTAAGAGTAAAATAGAGAAGAATGTTTCTCTCCATTATTCTTCCTCCCTGTCCCCTCCCCCTCCGCTGCCCCTCCCCCCACTCCTCGCCTGCCCCTCCCCCCTTCTCCCCCTTCCCCATCACCTTCTCCTCCCATCCTCCTCCCTCCACCTCTTTTTTTTTCTCTTCAGCGATGCCAACATGAAATACTATTGGCAGTTGATTATAGAAAGTTCTCTAAATAGGCAGGTCATTTGTACTCCTCCAGGCCACGTGAAGGAGTGGGCAGCTGCCTTCCTCCCCAGGATGATGAGAGTTGTTTGCCTTCTTAGTCTTCTTCCATCCTGGGAGCGGAAGGTTGTGGTCTGCTGGATTTCGCAGCCTCCCAGCCTTTCCCTGGACCAAGTTTCTTAAGTTCCCGGAAGGAAATGCCCAAGTGAGCCGTGGCCTGCCTGCCTTTCACAGATGTTTCTCCTTTCCTTCCCTTTTGCGTAACACAGGACACACATAGTTTGGTAAAAGTTTTTTTTAATAGATATTTGAAGCAGTTAGGGAAGGCAGGGAGAAATATCAGATGAGGTGTCTTTGGGTGAGTCAATGGAGCGAGAATGTAGCAGATTCATTACAATAGTTATTGGTAGGTTAGAACTGAGATGAGGTAGAATTGTGATGTATTCTTCCTTCTTCCCCACTTCAGAATGAAAACCTCAGAGGAGGGGAGGGGAAGTTGTGAGAAAATGTGGTCATAGCTTGTGTGTGCTGGTGACTTGGGTAGTTATTTCTAAATTTAATTTGCAAAAAAGGCTGGATGATTTTATTTATTTTTAGACACACAATCATAGAAAACAGAAAGAAAACTAATTCAGAAGAGTTATATTTTAAAAATATGACTTTGTTTATTTTCTTTGTAGGCCAGCTTTTTCACATGGATTGGGGGAAAAAGTAAACTAATGTAACTGAAAAAGTTCTGACTTTGGATTATAAAGTATACTCTCAAAATTCATTCAATCACTGTGCTTCTTCAGGTACTTTAAAATGAGATCCAAGTCAATGTTCAGTTGGGTGCCAGCACTTTGCATTTAGGTTGGGTTGAAAATTTCCAGTTTCAAAGAATGACCACTGGTTATGTAATTATGAAATATTTAACCAAATAAAAAGTCAACTGTTTGTATCTGTGCCTGTTAGTTTAGATTTTAAACTAATCCATGAGGTGGTATTCCTTGGCTAGAAAGGAAGCAGAATTTCTACCTTATTTGTGATAGCATATATATTCTGATTAAACACTCCAAATGCATTTTTAAGTTTGAATCCCAGGTAAGTTATTGACAAATTTACCTAGTCCCAGTGCGTCCACTGATTGTGAAGAACTGCTAGGGATGATTGAGTTATTTGAAAACAGTGAAAATTTAGTAGAAGATTAGTACCTAGAAACTATGCAGTCATTAGCTTCTGATGTGACAGCTACTGTTTTCCCCATGAATTCAAAGAATGGCTTATCTTTCCATCGAAAGAATATAATTTTCAAAATATGGAATGATAATCTGGTAGAAAGCTGGAAATAAAAGATTTCCTTAAGAAGCCTTCTGGATTTTAAAATGGTGATTTGCTGGTAGCAAGTTGATTGAAAATGTTATCTGACTTGTATGTTAAAATGAGATTTAAATAATTGATTTAATGAGAGAGAATATTCAGTTACTGAAGTAATTGGTTGGCAAAGCCTTTAGAACAGAATTATTTAGTCCTGGTTATAAAGGATTGCACCTTTAATCAGGGTGCTTAATTTGATTTCTTGAATGTATCTGTGGCTTGTCTGACAAGCTCAGTAACAAATGAGTTCTGAATTGTAGGAACTGATCAAAATGTAATCAGTGTCAATTGCCATTGTTGTAGTTTATTGCATATGGCTGTCAGTTGCTGTAATCAAGAACCGCTGAAGTGCTTTAAAAAGTCTCCAGACTTTTGAGTAATTGACTTCATATGTATGACGTTATGGCTGTGAAATCAGCGCCACTTCCTGTTTTACTTTATTTTTAAAAAGTTGGGGAATAAATTGAGTTGTCATCCATCCTTCCTCATGCTGAAGACTAAAACTTTTTAAGTGGCATGAATGACTTAATGTGGTAGTCCCATTTTGACAGGGTTTTCTTTTTAGTGCTTTTAAAAAGGAAATACTAACAAGATGTTTCCTTTCCTACATAGACAAATACAGTGTAAGGGAGAAAAAAAAAAACCCAGAACAATTGGTTTTTTTGGGTCTTAGTTGAAACATCATTCTGGAGAAATAAAGTCTTCCACGAATCTCTTAATTTCTCTTTTGCATGATCAGAGTGTTAAAAACCAGGCAAGTTTCTATTGATTGTGTGGTATTAGTCATCATAACCCATTTACTGCTCCCTCCCTTTGATATACTTTTCAGTGACTCAGCTGTAGTAATTACCTACTCATTTAATAATTTGTGGAACTCGGTGCGCATTCCTGATGTGCTTTGATGCTGTCAGTAGTTCCATGAGAGTGTTTACATTATCTCCATTGTGCAGATGAAGACCTGAAGGTTGGGGAGGTTTGGAACCGACTTGCCTGGGGTAGTGGGGCTGGTCAGAGTGGGGTGATGGTGGAGATTTAAGCCCAGGTGTGTGATGCTATACCTCAGCCGAGTGCAGTAGCTCAGCCTTCCGAGGATCGAAGATGCCACCCTGCTCAGATGCTTGCCTTTCCCACCAGCCTTTTCTTTTATTTCCACCAAGACTGACTTTTTCCTCTCTGGAATTTACTACGTCTCTTCTCTTCCTCTCTCCTTTTTTTTAAGCCACACATCTTCCTCTTTAGAGCTTACTAGCTGTTTGAAAGGAATACATCATTAACATAATTTTAGGACAAAGACAGCTAGTTTAATTTAGAATGAATGTCAGAAGTGTTACACTGAGGCTTCCAATAAATATTTCCTAGATGAGTGTATAAATTGTAGTGTTAATGTGAAAGATTACCCATAAATGACTTTTTAAGTTTATGTATCATCATATTTCTATTTTGGTTGATCATGCATTAATCTTCAGGAAGATAATATGATGAGTACAAATCTTAGAAGTGTGGGAACAAACTTATCATTCCTGCCCCCACTAACTCGTCAAACTAATAGCCATTTTACCATTAATGGTGCTGCCTGTTTCCTCTGTCGTAAGACAGTGTGGCAGCAGTAATGCCACTTGAAATGTGTTAAAATATACAGACAATGCAAATACCACATGCTGTAAACCATGGCTACTGAGTAGTACCTTTAATAATAATAATAATAATAATAATAATGATAGCTATACCTGCTTTGCAGTTGTGAATGTGAAATGCTATCCTATGTCCATTTCTTCCCTCCTCCCAGCCCTGCCCTTATCGTTTTACTTTTAGCTCCGCTACACTTTTCTAAAGTCCTAGAAATGTCTAATAATAGAACATGGCTTATAGCATTATAAGGAAGCATATATAATATCTTTTAAGAAGCCACAGAGTTAATTATTTGTGGTTTGGCCATTTGAAAATGGAAGCTTTGTAAGTCAGGCAAGTGGACCTTTGAAGGGTCAAGGTTTTAATTATATTTTCTTTTTTGCTTGCTCAATAGATGTAAAAACATGTAATGAGGTGGACCTGGAGAATTCCATAGACTGGGAAGTGAAGACAATCACAAGTGCCTTAAAACAGTATTTGAGGTAAGCTCCTCTCAGGACCAGAGGGAAGAGTGCATTGTTTGCGTTTCTAACACAATGGATGTGGACTCTGCACATAAATCTCAATAGTTAATTAAATCTTATGAAAAAGGAGAACGATTAGGAGGTATGTAATGATATCCCAGAAAGTGAGGTAAGTAGCGGATGAACATCCGTTGTTAGTAAATTAACAACAGGATAGAACTGGAATAGACTTACTCAGGTTTTGAAATAGATGTCTATTGTAGGTGTGAGTTTTAGGAATTAAACGCTATAAAATAGTGAGGAAGAAGGCTGCTGGTTGAATTTATTGAATCTTTTATTTAGGGTTTAGACTCCCTTTGTAACCAACAAATACGCTTGTTTTTCAGGTAAATAGTATTTGGGTTCCAATGAACACATTAGAATCAACGTATATATTTTGTACTTTAAAAATGTTTATTTGAAAAATTTCAAATATGTAAAACCAGAGATGAGCGTCGTGAATCCTCACGACCCCATTATCCTGCTTAGTCAGTTACCAACATTCTGCTGCTGCTGTTTCATCTATCTCCCTACTGCCACTTTTTTAGGATAAGACTTTAAGGACTTTCCAAAACATCATATTGCTGCACCCGTAAATACTTGAGTATCTCCAAAAAGATAAGGACTTTAAGAAAGAGACAATGTAGAAAAGACAAAAAGAATATAATGATCATACCTAGCAAAATTAATATCATCCAGTACTCAGTCTATGTTCCATTTTTACTGATTTCTTTTCAAAAAAGTCTGTTTATATTTGATTTAATCACTAGAGGATTTAAACAATGTTGACAAATTTCGTTTAGCTGATATCTTTTAAGTTGCTTTTCATCTGTAGGGTCCCCTCCCTCAGCCGCTCCCCTCCCACATTTATTTGTTGACGAACCTGAGTCATTTTTTACGTAGAACTTTCTACATTTTAGATATGGCTGGTTGAAGCCTCATGGGGTCATTTAACCTGTTTCTCTGTTATCTATCATTTTTCCTGTAAACTAACAGTTAAATCTACGGCCTTTATTAGTTTCAGGTTAGGTTTTGTTATTTGTTTGTCGCAAGGATACATTATAGTGGTGCTGTGTTCTTTGTGGCTATTACAGCAGGAGGCCTGTATTGTCTGGGTGTCCCACTTTATAATGAAATTAAAATTTATTAGTGGGTTTAGGTGTGTGTTACCTATTTTCAAGGATTTTATTTAAAAAAGATATTTTTAGCTACTGTTTAAAATTTTTTCTTAAGCTGTTAAGTACATTATTATTATCAGTAGTCTGTAAAGGGGTGAAATTAAAGCTGAATCTACATGTTTATGCCTCATTTGCCACTGAGAGTGACTAACTAGTTTGGATGAGAATTATAGTAAAAGTGAATCTCGTTAGCTCCCACCCTGGCATCAGGATGTAAGGTTCCTGAAGATAGACATTTTATGTGTCTTGTTCATTGCAGTGTCCCCAGCATCTAGAGCTATACCTGTCACTCAAATGTGAGAGCAGTGGTTCTCAGTTGGGGATGATTTTGCCCCCCTCCCAGTGGCTATTTGGCAATATCTGGAAACATTTTTGGTTGTCAGGATTGCTGAAGAGGGGGTGCCACTGGCATCTAATGAGTGGAGAGCAGGGATGGGCTGCTAAACATGCTACAATGCGTAACACAGCCCGCCCTTCCCCCAAATGTCCAAAATGTCATTAGTGCTGAGGTTGAGAAAGCCTGTATTGGATGGATGAAGGAAAGAATGAGTGAGGGATATAAAAATGCAATGAATTGCATATGGTAACGTGACCAGTAGAGGATGCTGCCACTCTAGGAGGTAGCTTTAAACCCATTTTACTGTTTGGTAAACTCATGCCTAGTATAATTAAAGGGATTGACCAAGGTGACTCAGATATCGGTGGGAAAATAGGGACAAAAATCCAGTTCTTTTGTTGTAAATTACATGTTGTTTCTTTTTCCTGCTCCACATGGTTCTATTTTTCATTGGGTGGGGGCAAGAGATTAGTTTAATAAACCAGAGGATCTTTTTATTCAATACATACTATTTCTTTTTGGTTCTTGAACTCTGAAGCTAGGACCTCGTTGCCTCTGGTCTTGTGTTGCTTTCTGCCTTTTTCTCATTACGTTGCTTGCTTCATCCTATTGAATTCCACTTTTAAGCAAACATTGCCAACAGAGCAACATTTATGAGATTCTATTATTATATAACTTCATTCCTAACAATATACGCATTCTGCTTGAATGTGATAAAGTGATTATCATAAAATGGCAGATGCCTTGGGAGATTTGAAAGTTAGGTTGCTGTTCTTTTCCCCTATGTTATTTTTAGCAACTGAAAATGCAGTAATTAGGATTAAATTGACACTTTTTCTGGTCATGCACCAAATGGGAGAAAACTGAGGTTTTGTTTACCTCCATTTTGGCTACTCGGTTATGGCCCAAGTGAGTGTATTTCTTTCAGCACAAGAGGTGATACAGTGTGATGGTCAAGAGCATGGCCTCTGGAGCCAGCCTGCTGAGTAGGAATCCCAGCTCCATCACTTATGGCACCATAGCATGAAGCTGAACATAGCTTGTCTCACCAAAAAAGCTATTACCTTTGAATTCATCTCGCTGCAAATAACCCAGCCACCTTATTAGATAGGAAGTTGGAGGTGGAAAAAGGGAAATAGCCAAACCCCCCAAATAATAAGCAAAATCTCCAGGGTCTGGGAGAAAGAAAAAGATGCACAGTGGACATACGTATGACATCTGCCTTTTCTTCTACTAACTTGAGTTTTTAGAGAGTTTTGAGTGTTTTTAGAGAGCTGAATATCAGCCATCTGATTGATTTCCTATCCAGACCATAATTTTGATTTCCAGCAATGTGTTCTTTACAAGTTTCTGATTGAGAGGGGACAAATGAGCTATTTTATAAGGTTTTTAGTTAAATGATTTTTACCTGCAAGAAACTTTTAAAGCCTGGAAATTGGAATGCAACTTTTGGGGAGGAAAATGCCAGCTTAGGTAAATATTATGCTTTATATCCCCAGGCAGAGCCCAACAGGTGGCAAAGAGAGGTAGCTCAAAACATATTGGATGGGAAGTTGAGAGAGATGATGACTCAGTGTAATAAATTTTGTTTGGGCAACTTGTCATTTTTATTACTGCTTCCCTACCATTAACAGTATTTAATACTTATTTTTTATGCTGCCTTGCCTAGCTAGACATATGGCAATGATATAAGTAGCTCGTAGAAGAGATTTAGATACAAATTTATTTTTATTGGAAAAACAGTGCTCTCTATGGTTTTTCTAAGTGTTCTCAATTTTCCTACTTTTCTTTTCAGCACCCTTTAACTTTCATTTTCTGCCAGATAACCGTTTTTCTTCTTTGCTACTTCCTGCTTGTCCGTATTTTGAAACAAACCCAAAACTCTACTTCTGATTGCCCCTTCTTTCTCTGTGTTTAGGCTGTGATGTAATTAATTTTATTTTTCTTCTTTAAATTAGAGTTAAGGGGATGAAGGAGAGGGAGAGAAGAAATAAGAGAACGGATTATTCTTCACTAGTGCTTTAAGTTTTGGTTTCGTTGCCTACATAGTTGTCATTTTGTGTGTGCGTCCTGTGGCATCATAAATTGTATGTGAGGTAAAATTGTGGCTACCAGAGGATGGAGGGCGTAAGATTGATGCTGTTTAAGGTGACAAACTTGTAATGCGTAGTAAATAAGCCATAGAGATCTAATGCACAGTATATTGAATACAGATAATAATATTGTACTGTAATTATGTAATGTGATGAATATCGTTACATTGGCAATCATGTTACAATATATAAATATGTCAAAGTAATGTACTGTACACCTTAAACTTACATGACGTTACGTGTCAAATTTATTCAGTAAAAAACTCTGTATGTAGGGAACATAACCTATAAACATATTTTTGCATCTTTTTGTTTTTCAAGCAGTTTTGTTGAAGTGTAATTGGCATATAGTAGAATACCTATTTAGAGTGTACATTTGGATAAGTTTGACATATGCATACATCTGTGAAGCCATCACCACAGTCAAGATAGTGAACCTATCCATCACCCCCTAAAGTTTCCTCATGCCTCTTTGAAATCCCTCTCTCCCACCCTTCCCTTTTTGTTTCCCTAACCATAGGCAAACCGCTGGTCAGCTTTCTATCACTATACGTTAATTCACATTTCCTATAATTTCATGTAAATGGAATAATGCAGTATGTACTCTCTCTCTCTCTCTTTTAAAATCTAGATTCTTTCACTCAGCATAATTAGAGGTTCGCTATGTAGTGGCAAGTACCAATAGTTCATTCCTTCTTGGTGCTTACTAGTGTTCCATTGTATGAGTACACCACAAATTTATTGTTTATCCATTCACTTGTTGATCGATATTTGGATTATTTGTAGCTTTTGGCTATTACAAATAATGCTTGTGTACAAATCTCTGAGTGAACCTAGGTTTTCTTTTCCCTTGGATAAATCCTAGGAGTGTAATGTCTGGGTCGTATGGTAGGTGTATATTCAATTTTTTGGGAAACTGACAAACTGTTTTTTCCAAAGTGTTTGTACTTTACATTCCCACCAAGAATGTACAAAAGTTCCATCTCCTCTACATCCTTGTCGACTCTTGATATGGTCTGTCTTCTTAATTTTAGCCATTCTAACAGGTGTATGGTGATATCTCCTTGTGCTTTTAATTTGCACTTCCATAATGACTAATAATGTTAAACTTTTTTTAATGTGTTTATTTGCCATCCATATATCTTCTTGGGTGAAGTGTCCGTGTCTTTCACGCAATTAAAAAAATTAGGTTATTTGTCCCCTTATTATTGTGTTATTTTTTGTATATTTAGGATACAAGTCCTTTCTCAGATATGTGCCTTGCAAATGTTTTCTTCAGCCTGTGACTTGTCTTTTCATTCTCTTAATAGTGTCTTTCAAAAAGCATTTTTAAATTTTAAGTCCAATTTATCAATTCTCTTTTTACGGACGGTATTTTTGTTAATGTACCAAGAAATCTTGGCCTAATCCAAAGTGACAAAGGTTTTCTTTTGCATTTTCTTTGAGAAGTTTTATAGTTTTAGGTTATTATCTATTTTGAGTTGATTTTTTGTGTAAGATATGGATCCAAGTTCACTTTTGAATGTGGATGTCCAGTTATTTCAATACCTTTTGTGGGAGGAACTTCCTTTCTTCCCTGAATTGTCTATTCAGATGGTCATACAGTTTTGTTTTTGTTTTTTAGTTTGCTAGTATGGTGAATTGCATTGATTTTTCTTGAATATTAAGGCAGTGTTGCATTTCTTTGATAAACCCAAGTTGGTCATGATGTATTATCCTCATTTTTATCTTGTTGAATTTGAGTGGCCAATATTTTATTTAGAATATTTGCATCTATATTCATGAGTAATATTGGTCTGTAGTTTTCTTGTAATGTCTTTAATTTTGGTACTAGGGTAATGCTGACATCAAAGAATAAGTTAAAAATTATTCCCTCTTATATTTTCTGGGAAAATTTGTAGAGAATTGGTATTTATTCTTTAATTGTTTGGTGGAATTCACCAGTGAAGCCATCTTGGCCTCGAGTTTTCTTACTGGCAAGAGCTTGAACTACAAATTCAGTTTCTCTAATAGACGTAGGACTACTCAGGTTACCTGTTTCTTCTGGAGTGAGCTTTGGTAGTTTGTGTCTGCAAGATGTTTGTCCATTTCATCTGAACTGTTCAATTTGGGCATAAAATTGTTCATAACATTCTCTAATTCTCTTTTTAATACCTTTAGAGCCCGCAGTGATTCTGCAGTCACCTGTATCATTCCTGACATTAGTAATTTGTGTTTTCTCTCTTTTATTTCCTAGCTAGATTATTCTGGCTAGATTTACCAATTTTATTGATTATCTCAAAGAACTCATTTTGGATTCATTTATTTTCTCTATTTCATTGATTTCTGCTCTGATCTTTATTTTTTCCTGCTCTTCCACTTCTTTTGGGTTTAATTTACTTTTTTTTCCTGGCTCTTGAAGGTGGAAAGTGGAGTCATTGTTTTAAGACCTTTCTTCTTTTCTGGTATAGGTGTTTAGTGGTATAAATTTACCCCCCAAATATGCTTTATTAACATCCCTTAAATTCTGGTATGTTGTATTTTTATTTTCATTCATTTCAAAATACTTTCTAATTTCCCTTTCTTTGGGGTTTTCCAGATGTCTCCCCGTTACTGATTTCTAATTTAATTTTTATTGTAATCAGAGAAATAACCTGTATAAATTGAACCCTTTTAAATTTATTGAGATTTGTTTCGTGGTCCAGAACATGGTTTATCTTGATTAATGTTCCATGTGCACTGGGAAAGAATGTGTTTTCTGTTGCTTTTAGATGGAGTGTCATTTAGGTGAAGGACACACCAGTTAGGTCAATTTGGTTGATAGCTGTGTTCAGATCTTCTGTGTCCCAGCTGATTTTCTGTATACTTGTTCTATCACTTATTGAGCCTGAGAGTTATGTAAATCTCTGACCATAGTTGTGGATTTGTCTGTTTCTCTATGTAGTTCCATCAATTTTTTTTTTTTTTTTTTGAGGAAGATTAGCCCTGAGCTAACTGCTGCCAGTCCTCCTCTTTTCGCTGAGGGAGACTGGCCCTGAGCTAACATCCATACCCATCTTCCTCTACTTGATACGTGGGACGCCTACCACAGCATGGCGTGCTGAGCGGTGCCATGTCCACACCTGGGATCTGAACCGGTGAACCCCGGGCCGCCGAAGTGGAACATGTGCACGTAACTGCTGCACCACCGGGCCGGCCCCATAGTTCCATCAATTTTTGCTTCATATATTTTGAAGCTCCTGTTATTAGATCCATTAACGTTTAGGATTGTTATGTCTTCGTGATGAATTAACCTCTATATCAATATGAAATGACCTCCTTTATCCCTGCCATTTTTCTTGGCTTTTGCATATGTTTTAAATTTTTTTATATGTGTATCTTTGATTTTTTTTTTCAAATATTCGAGGAAAAGTTTCTGGGTTACATGTTTTAAACCATGTAAAGGTTTTCAATATCTTGCCAGATTGTCCTCCAGAAAGGCTGTACAGATTGATACTTGTCTCAGCGTTCTTAAGTGTTTATGTATAGAGTTCAGAGATTTGCTCTTTTAAAATTTAAGATACGTGTAAAGGTTGACTGAACTGTAGCATTCTGTTGACCACAGGAAAAAATATACTACCATTTATATAATCTGTTTTGTAGAAGACTAAAATGATGTGGATATTTTTTAAGTTGTCATCAATTTTATTTCGTATCTCTCTTTTATTGTTTCATAGTTGTAACTAAAAATGGATATTGCACTTTTATAATAGAGTTGTCAGAAGAGAGGATTTGATTTCTTTAAGTTTGTTTAATCTTTTCCATATATTTTTTGTGGCATCTTCAGTTAATATCCTAGAGGTGATTTGCAAAATTTTATGCTTATATTTGGTTGCATAGAATGTTTGACTTTAAATAAGATAATGTGTGGAAGGAAATTTTATATATAAAATCTGATGTTTGTAAAGTTACTTTTCCAAGATTTAATGTGAAATTCTTTGTGCTTAGATCTGATAGGGATTTGCGGCTGCTTCAACTTTGATAGTGCCTGGTGCAGATAGCACTTAATAAAGTAATTGACTTGAATTATGAATCTTTTTGATATGTAATAGTATTTCCTAGGGAAGTTTTACACGTTAACTAAGAAAAGCACAACATATTTAATATCCTTTTATAAAAAATGAAAGGAAAGAGAGATGCCCTGTGTGGATTCATCTGGTAATTCTGAGCTGTCCTTTTCATACAGGAGTCTTCCGGAGCCTCTTATGACCTATGAGTTACATGGAGATTTCATTGTTCCAGCCAGTAAGTACTATATAGAGGTGCATAGAAACAGTTTTGTGGTTGATAGTGTGTATAAACTAAAATTTCCACACGAAAAATTTAACTTAATGTCGTAATCTGTGCTAAAAATAGAAATCACTTTAGAAGATGTTTGGTTTCTTTCTCCTTTTAGAAGGTGAAAAGGGATCGTTACTATATTCATTCATTCTTTCACAAATATTTATTTACTGCCTACTGTGTGCTGGGCACTTGTGGATACTGGATATGTAGAGCTATGAAAGGATTTCTGCCTCCAGGAGCCAATTCTCTGGCAAATATTGGGGCATAAACACCTCTCACTATAGCATGAAATATATAATGGCTTGAGCAAAATGCTGTGGGAACAAGAAATATTTAACTTGCAGAAGGTTGGGAGATTAACAGATTTGGAGAGATTAGCAGGTTGGAAATAGCTTCACATGGAAGGATATTTAGATGGAAATTACAGGCAGAAGGAATATTGTGAGATAATGCCAAAAGCCCACACGATATTTGAAAGAGAGTGAATTATATGTGATAAAATGTTAAATGAAAAAGGCCTATAGTTGGCACAATTTTAATTTGTGATTAAATTTTTTTGTGAGTCACATTCATTTGAAGCTTTCTTATTTTCTGTTATCATACACCTCAGTTTTAATATTCAACACATGTCGTTTAATCATCACAGTCTTCTGAAATGGTGTTAGATATTTAATAGTTAAGGGAATGAAGGTTGAGACATGTTAAGTAACTTGCCAGGTTATAGTCGTCTTTATTTAAAACTCCAAACCTCAGTTCCCCTGGCTAAAACCTGCAGTATTGGTTTTCACAGGTGCACTGACAGTAGCTGTAATTGTATTTTCATTTCCTTTTATTTTTTTCCCTTGGATGTATTCCATAGTTTAATCTGTTGTAAAACTTAGAGCAATCCCTTTGGGTCCTGTGTTACTGCTGCCCGAACATTGCTTTAAGTGTTATCTTCTTGTGAGGTCTTTGCTCCAGCCAGTGTAAAGCTTCCTAGTACGTTGCCGAAAGAAGCAATGTGTAGGCCCAGTTAGACTACACATCAAAAATAGGCTTTTGGAAAAGGCAGAAATATGGTTCCATTCACTTTTGTTTTCATGTGGAAGAGGATTTTTTTAAAGAAGAGAATTTGTGTGATCAAGGAAGTGGGGGAAAGTTTTCTTGGCAAAAACTCGAGCAAATGCTTAGTTGTTTTGATTTCTTCCCTGTGGCATTTTTGGCAAACCAGAGAAACAGAAATTAAACTCTAGTTGGAGGACAATTGTTTCATGTTGTTCGCCTTGGAGACTGGAAAAAGCAGAAGAGTGCCAATTTTAATCTAGAATCCTTTGAGAATTGGAGGAAGATAAGGTGATTATGGAATAAGGTTTTAAATTACCACAAATTAGTAACTTGTAACTGAAGCCACTTGTGTTTGAAATTCTAATATCAATGCATTTTACCAGATGAAGTCACCCTAAGAGATAAGAACTTAACAAGTGGTAATGAAGTCCATGGTGGTGGGAAATGAGTTTAAAGTCTGTCGAGGCTATCCTTGAACAATGTGGTGGGAAAGATTCTATAAATTCAGAAGGGATCATCATCTTCTAAACTAGTACCTTGTGTTTTGCTTCCCAATGATTTGAATAACAGGCCCATTCTAAAGAAATACTGTAGCTGCTATAATTATTGGCATGTATTTGCATCTAAGTGGACTTGTGGTTGGAATGGGGCCTTTAGTTACCTTATTTAATGAGAAAAAGTACCTGTATTAAATGTGTGTATTTTATAGGCCAACATTGCCATTGTAGCCTTTAATTTTTTATTTGACTCTCTTGTGAGTACCCTTCTGTGTACTCACTGTGCTTCTCTTAGGAAAGAGTGTGGAGCAGAGCCTCTCCTCTTTTGCATATTTACTTTCAAGTATTGCGTAAAATAGTTGCAGAAATCAAGTGACCAGAATTAGTCTCTCCTTTTGAATAAGCTATCTTTTTCCGTTAACAATAGCAGAGATTACCTTGTTTTGCTGAAGTGTCTGTGGCTGAGCTGACTGCTAAAATTATCAAGCATCAAGCATCCGAATCTTTGTACCGCCTCTCACACCAGCATGGAAACTAATTTTTGATTCTTTTCCATCGTGTGCGGTGGTTTCCATCTGTTCTGTGGTGTTGGGATTGTCTCTTCTATCCTTCCTGCTTGAGAGTTCTCTGGAGGTTTCTCCTGGGTCCCTTCATTTTCTCTCATCAGTTTCTTTCCTATAGGGGTCTGTGGAGAACCTGTGAGTTAATTTCTGGAGTTTATATATAAATATAAACTTTTTTTCTTTGTCACCACAAGAGGCAAATTTTTTTGTTCTTCATTCTAAAAAAAAATATCAGTTTGCTGACTTGGTGTTCAAGGTTGAATGCTTTAGGAAATGAAAAAAATTTTTTTTCTTTGAGAATATCAAGAGCGTTAACTAAACACTCTCAGCTCAGAGAGTAAGATAAAATTGCTAAAAGGAACTAGAGACCATCCATTTATGGAGACCACTCCTGGGTTTCTCCTTTGCTGACATGCACAATACTTCACTTTTGACACGGTCATCAAATATGTCGATTTTTTTCCCCCATACCATCCAATTCTTTGACACCAACTGAGTGTCCTACCATTCAGTTCAGTTCTGATTCTATCTCCTTACAGTCAGCATCAGATCCCACAAATTAAGGACTCAGTCCCACAAGACTGCCACCCACTTCATATACCAGTTGCAAATCCCAGGTTGTCCCCTGTACTTCTGACTGGCTATAAATCAGCATTCCCACAGTCCCCACCTTGGATATCATCTTTTGCTGGAATGGCTCATAGAACTCAGAGAAATACACACTTAACATTTACCAGATTATTATATAATAAAGGACATGATAAAGGATACAGATGAACAGCCAGATGAAGAGAAGCATAGGGTGACGTCTGGAAGGGTCCTGAGCATGGGATCTTTTGTCCCTGTGGAATTGGGGTGTGCCAGCCTTTTGGCACGTAAACATGTTCATCCTCCCGGAAGTTCTCTGAACCTTGTATTATTGGGATATTTATGGAGGCTTCATCATGTAGGCATGATTATTAACTCTGTTTTCCAGCCCCTCTCCCCTCTCCAGAAAATGGGGATTTGGATCTGAGAATTCTAAGCTTCTATTCATGTCTTGGTTTTTCTGGTAACCAGGCCCCCATCTAGGAGCCCACTAAAAGTCACCTCATTAGAACAAAAGGCATTCTTATCACCCAGGAAATTGCAAGGGATTTAGGAGGTTGGTGTCAGGTGCTCCTCTCACTCAGGAATTTCTAGAGGTCTTAGGAGCTCTGTGTCAGGAACTGAAGTCAAAGACTAAATATTAGAACAAAAGATTCTCTGAGTGCCCCTGTTTACAAGGGTTTTAGGAGCTCTGTGTCAGGAACTGGGAGCAGAAACCAATATATATGTATTTCTTATTATTTCCCACCATCCATCTTGTGAGAGAATATAACGAGCTTTTAGTATAGAAATTAGTAAGATGAAAACGCAGTTTACGTGGTCTGTGCAGGAGTGCAAAAGATTGTGCCCACCTGGGGAGGGCTGGTAGGCAGCTACCTGGATGCATTACTGGGTGGCGTTTATTACCTTTGACAATGTTGTAGTCTATGGTTTATCTCTCAGCATTTCAGGCTCCGAGTCCGTATGTATTGGTAAGAATTGACCCATGCTTCAGGGTTGGACTCATGTCAGCCTTACTTTGAGAAGGACAACTGAAGCCTGGGTGCCTAATAGGGCATCACATAAGAAATTTCTGTCACCCGAACCAGGACGCTTGTCTTGCTATGTTCAGTATGTTTTCTTCCTGTGATTAAGTTACCTGGGAAGCAAGGTCATAAGCACCAAGTTCTTTAGTCATTTATGATAACAAATATAACTATTATAGGATCCAGGGCACTGGCATTTGCCTAAGCAGAAGGGTCTTTCCTTGTTGGTTAACCTGCATAGGAAGCAACACAAAATTATGTGGTCTTGATGGGGAAGGACTCAAACCTGGAAATTAAAGGATTGAATGGTTAATGACATCGAGCTATTTTAGCCTGATGTCTACATTTCCCAGTAGATAGGGTCTCCCACAGAAGAACTGGAAGGCTTGATGTCTGTTGACTGAAGCTTTTGTCCCTTGAGAAGTGCTTGGATGGTTACTGCTAATGCTTTCCTAAAATTACAGTGTTATTGACTTAATGGCATTTAAATATTGAAATAATTTAACATTTATCTGCCTGTGTATCTTTGATGAGCTCCAGTAAGGTATGATCATCTCTTTTTTAGTCTCTGTTAGTTGGCACAGCATCGTAAGCAGATAGACATTAAGTGTTGTGGATGCTGATTTATAGTTTCACAATTAAAAATGCTTTTGCTGTTACAGTAAACTCCAAATTTCCTGGCATATGTCAGGAATTTGGTGTTATAATTAATTCAGTATCCTAGATTTAAAAAAATTATGCCTTTCATTCTTTGTAATTTATATCAATTAAATTATAATGAAATGCATATAGCATAACCAACTGAAGATAATTTGTCTTAGAAAAATGTTTTTGAGTACCTGAAAGTTATTATGTTGTAGCCATATGGAAATGCCCATTAATGGAAAGCTCTGATTAATGTCAGAATAAAACAAAATGGAGAAAAAAGTAGTTTCACTTTAAAAGCCTTACATCCAAAATTCTTCTTTTTGGAAGAAGAGGGAAAGAGCGGACATGCAAAAAATCTGTGTGATTTCAAATGAGGTGGGAGTGGACTGGTGGGAGAGGGCCTCAGGAAATGAAGTGGAAGGCTTTGACTCTGTTTTTCAAAACTGGTTTTAATATTTTTAGAAATGAAGAACATTGTCCTTAGAGGATGAGGAACTATTTCTCTAGCTTGTGTTTCTGAATAAGTAATAAATCCAAAAGTATTAAAATTAGGTTTTCTTGGGAGAAAGATGATTATTAATGACAAGAAGGACACGAGTTAGAAGTAGCTTTTTAGTACAGAGTTTTCAAAGCCTTTCAGTTTTTGAATGTACAAAATTCTTATCGTAGGCAGTTAGCCTTTTATTCTTTTGTAATTTTTGACTATTTCTCATAGTCTCTGCTTTAATTTTATGTTTAAAGTCAAAGCTGTGGATTGAAAATGTTGTTATATTTTCATTGCTTTCCTTTTTCTTCAGCATTGATTTAATAAGGCATTATCTTGGTTTTAACTCCAGATTAAACCCTTGGTTGTAATTGATCACCTAACTCTTTAGATAGTTGTACCTTTCTTTCCAATGACAAATGTAGTCTGTATCAAAGAGTCTTTTATTTGGTAGTATGATCTCATTATTTGTGTTCTGCTTTATCATATGCCTTTTCATTTCGTGGCCTTTTACTTCTTTAGCAACAACTGTGTCTTGTGTTATAAAAATTTCATTCCTCAATCTCAAACACTGCTATTGGAAATGTGACCTGGAACAAACTTAACTTTACAAACATTGGACACAACCTTAAATGTTCATAAAATTGATGACATGGAGCTGTATTTAATGATGTGGAGGGATGTCCATGATATAGTAAATGAACTAGGCTGTTTGAACATTTCATTACAAAGAAAGGAAGGAAAACTCAGAAAGGATTAAACCTAAAATTTACTAGCTTATCTTAAGGTGGGATTTGTTATGGGTAATTTTAATTTAAGTGAAATTTTTGTTGAAACAACAGAAATATGCACAAATAAATGTACAGCTTAATGAATTTTCACAAAGTGAAGATAGCCATGTAATCCGCCTCCAGATCAAGAAATAGAACATTCTCAGAACCCCAGAAGCCCTTCATCACACCCAGACGGTCGCTATCCATCCCCGTGACACGTGAGCACTTTCCTGACTTCTCACATCATAGGTTAGGGTTGCTGCATTTGAATTTTATATGAATGGAATAATACAGAATATTCTCTTTTGCGTCTGGCTTCTTTTGCTCCTCTTAGGAGATTCATCCATATGGAGAGAATCAGTAGTTCATTCACTCTCACTGCAGTACAGTTTTCCATGTATGAATGTACTACAATCTGTCTATTCTACTGTTGATAGACACTTGAGTTGTTTCAGTTTCGGACTATTACCAAGAACATTCTAGTGCGTGTTTTTTACGGAACGTTTATGTCCATTTCTCTTGGTTATATGAGTAGAATTTTGGGGTCTTGGAGTATGTGTTTGTTCAGCTTTAGTAGATATTGCCAAAGAGTTCTCCAAAGTGGTTGTACCGTTTAATTATTCCCACCCAGTTAGTGTGTGTGACAGTTCCAGTTGCTTCATATTCTTGCCAAAGCTTACTGTTCATTCACAGCTATTCTGATAGGCGAATAGTAGTCTCTTATTGTGGTTTTAATTCTTTTTCCCTGATAACTAACAAGGCTTAGCACTTTTTCGTCCATCTATTGGTCATAGGGATATCCTCTTTCATGAAGCTCTTGTTCCAGTCTTTAGCCTGTTTTACTTTTTTTTGGGTTCTCTCTCTCTCTCTCTTCTGATTGATTTGTAGGAGTTCTTTATAGTCTGATTGTATGTTTTTTCTCAACTATGTATATTTCAGATTTTTAGTGACTTTTTAAAATTCTCAATTTTATCTATGTTTCCTAAAATTTTATCAGAGCAGATATTCAATATTTTAATAAGGAAAAAATAAAACTATTATTTTGATAACACAAATTCCCCTTTCTTGATCTGCTTTACCTTCCTTCAGTTTCTTGACTTTTGAACGAGTGGTCTGAAATGCCATTCCCCTCGTCCTCCTGGGTAGCTCGCTCTTTAATCTCCCTGTTTTAGTAAAAAGGTAAATTTAGAGGTGTCTAGGCCCGTTCTCCCAGTCTTTCTATTCCTCAGTCTCGCCTTAACTCTCAATAGTACTGGCTACCCGCTTTTTGCAGGTTTCTTCACACTGGACTTTCTGATGACATTGAACCTCCCTGGTCCTCCAGCCTCTTCCTCCTTCTCTGCTTTGCTGAGCGGGCAGTTGGCATCTCCCCTGTATGCCTTTGGAGCTCTTTTCCCCACAGTGCCCTCTGTTAGCTTCCTGAAATAGTTGGGCAGCCTGAGCCATGTGCTGGAGGTGACACCCTTCAGAGAACATTGCCACCTTCATCTCTAAAGCCTCCTGCTGTTCCCAACTACCTGCTAGATATAAGCCCTTGAAGATCACTTCCACCATCATCTTCCTCCTCAAACCAGCTTTGCCTCCTGTGCTCCCATCTGTCAGTGAAACTGACCATACTATTTCATAACCCAGACATGAAACATTGGTCATCTTTGCCTTCTTCCTTCTCACCCATAGCCAGTCTGTGGCTAAATCCTGTCAATTCTTCTTCCATAGTAGCTGTCACATAAGAGTAATATAAACAACAGCAGTAATGCTGGCTAACAGTGATGGAGTGCCTATATGTGCCAGCCACTGGGGCTAGATGCTGTATATATGCTACCTCACTCAATCTCATAATGGCCTTTTGAGATAGTTTCCTCATCTGTAAAATGAAGATAACAGTACTGAGGCCCAGAGAGGTTAGGTAACTTGCTCAAGGGCGCTTAGATGTTAGTGGGAAGCGGTGATTCCAGTCTCTGATTGGAGGCTGTACTGCTTTGCTCTGTTTCCTTATTTGTAGTTCTACCACCCAGCTCCCTTCCTGCCTTATTACTACTTCTTGCCCAAATAGCATTTCCCTGCTAAGTTGCACTTTTCCTCATTCTGATCCATCCTCCAAAAATTGTCAAGTGTATCTTCCCCTAATGTAACTCTATTCACATCCCTTCCTTGCTTTACTTTCAGTGACTAATTTAGAAGCCAACAGTAAAGACAAATTTCTTCAAATCAGCCTTTTTACAGACCAGAGTTTGGCCTCTGGCTACACTTCTGTAAACCTGAGGTGCTGTCTCTGAATAGGCTATGTCTTTCCTCATACTGTTTGCTGAATCTGGAATGTGTCCCTCACCCCCTCAGTTTTGTCCCTTCCTTGAAATCTTCCTGGTGCTTCAAGACCCAATTCAGATGTTGCCCATCATGTGGAACCTTCCTGAGCTTCTCCTGCTAGCTCTGTGCACCTCGAAAGTGGTTTGCTACCATCCTTTCTGCTACAATAAACTGAGCACTTAATTCTCATCAGTTCCTTCTTTGATACCCCTGAAACCTCCATTATAATCTTTAATAGTAAGCATTTTATTGATTTGTTTGAGAATTTTCTATGAAAAACACAATAAAGGGAATTTGGGTACATGGTTATTAAGACCCATGGCTGGTGATAATTAATTCCAAAGCTTAATGGATAAAGCGAATGTGTTGGTTCCCCAGGGCTGCTGTAACCAAGTTCCACAGCCTGAATGGCATAAGACAACATAAAGTTGATGTCGGTGGGGCTGTGCTCCCTTTGAAGGCTCTTAGCAAGGATCCTTCCTTGCCTCTTCCAGCTTCTGGTGGTTCTTGGCAATCCTTGGCATTTCTTGACTTGTAAACACATCACTCCAATCTCTGCTTTCCTTGTCACCTGTCACTCTCCCCTGTATCTGTCTTCACATCTTCCCTCTTCTTTGTTTTCTTTTAAGGGTACTAGTCATATTGAATTAAAGGACCACCCTATTCCAGTATGATCTCATCCTAACTAATGCCTTCTGCAGTGAGCTTATTCTCAAATAAGGGCACTGTGTTCAGCATGTCTTTTCATTCTGGTGTTTTGACATCTGGGGCCTTACTGAACCTGGGAAGGCCACCCCTCCTGAGGCTAATTCCTAGAGATAAACCTGAGCACTTTTCATATGCCAACTAACCAATTCAGAGCCCGCTTTCCCTCCCCTGACCCCCTCTTTTGGGCTCTTTCACTCCAGGCCAATACTCTCTTGCCCTAGTCCTCCCATGGCCAGGTCCCAGGCAACTCAGGGCAGCCCTTATCCCCCAGAGCATGCTGCAGTAATTCAAACCAGCCAGTCCTAAGCCTGCTTACCCTGCCTCACCTGTTCATTCACCTGGAAACCACAGTGAAGCCTCTTGCCCACGTTTTCCCCTTGTTCCCTCTGCCTCCTAGCTGGCCCTAGTGCTTCCCTGTGCGACCCTGCATGGCTTGCTGTGCCTCCTGTTTGTGGGGCTCTGTGGGTATAAACGTCTTCCTTCATGACAGTCATTTCCAAGTCTGTGTGTCTTACCATAGCAGATTAAAATAAATCCTGGGTACCTTCTAAAACAGTCACATTTTGAGATACTTAGGATTAGAACTTCAAATATCTTTTTGAAGGTTAAAAGTCAGCCTATATCAGGGAATAATCTATGTGCTGGTGTTTTATTTGCGTTCCATTGTGGGGCAGTGACCCAGTGACTAGGCTCCATGTAGCGATGAGCAGACTGGAAGTGCAACGTGCTAGAAGGAGAAGCCACAGCAGCTCTCTGTTCTTAAATGTCAACCGAGGGAAAGCCTAATTGCAGCCACCCTGAAATTACCTCATAGGGGAGGCACAGAAGATTAAGAATAGGGAGAAGGATGGATTTTCTTTTCCTTCGAAAGGTGGCAAAATGTGTTTAAATTCTCGGTTTGAAGAGTTGAACAGATGAGCTGTTGTAATTGTTGATTTTTAGGAATATATTTGATTCCAAAACCCTACTAATTGTTTTTTTCTTTTTTTAAAGAAAGTGGCAGCCCAGAATCTCGTGTTAATGCTATCCATTTCTTGGTACACAAACTGCCGGAGAAAAATAAAGAAATGTTGGATATTTTGGTGAAACACTTAACAAAGTAAGCCTCTCTTTCTTCCTAGCTTTCTTCCTTTTGCCCTCAGTGCTATGTGGTCTTCTTGGATTTGTAACGGTTGGAACTGGGGCTGTGTACACAATACCAGGGACCACACCTGGAAGGGCAGGCTGGACGTTTGACTCATTGTGTGTGTTTTGGACAAGAGTGTTGAAATATGATGCTTTCATGAAGTCGTATAATTATTTGCTTAACATCACTGCCAGCAACTTGGGGTTTGATTTGAAGAGAAGAGAATATTATACATTTCCCTGTACACAGATTCTGGAAATGTGATTATAAGTCTGTTAGCAAATTTAGCTTGTTTTCATACCTACCTAACTAAGTTTGGACATGTCCGTTAAGTTTGTTTATTTTAGAAATAGGTAGTTATTTCATCAGATCTATTCTATTCTTTTTACTGCCTCCTTAAAAACTAAGGAAAAGCTAAATTCAGTGGAGAGATTAACCCGTTCTTCAAATATAAATGACTCCTAGATCACTGTAATGATAGAATTGTAGAAGTGAGAGGAAGCTGAGGAGTGCTATGTTTTAGAACCTTTATTTTACCATAAAAAGAAACTGAAGGCCAGAGGCTATTAGAAACTGTCAAGGGTCCTACAGCCATTCATTCATTTGGTCAACAACTATTTAGTGAGTGCCTTTTTAAGGTGCTAGTGGATGCATGGTTGAATAAGATAGACAAAGCCCCTATTTTCATGAAGTCGCTTCTTTCTAAGAGGGAAAAGACAATAAACAGTTTGCAAATAAAAATATAAAATAACTTCCCGTGATAAGTCATAAAAAGACAACATAGAATGAGGGGTTAGATAATATATATTGGCTGTGGGACTATAAAGAGGGTTACTGAGGAAGGTCTCTTTGCGGATGAGACCTCTGCGTTGAGAACCGAGTTAAGTGGCTGGACTGCGGAGAACAGTTGTCTGGATTGTTCACTGCACAATGGTACTGGGTCAGAAGGGTAGTAGTGCAGGTGTTCTGACAAAGCTCTCTGTGCTTGTGAAGGTAATTATTAAAGAGGTGCTGTGTAGTCTAGTAGTCCCTGGAAGCAAGAGTATAATGATCTGGGAAGAGAAAGGGTGTTCTAAGTAGAGGGAAACAGTAAATGAAGGCCTCTGAGGGACACAAGCTTAGCATATACCTGGAATTATGAAGACACTGTGGCTAGAGCAGAGTGTCAAAGAGAGAGAAGTAGGAGGGTCAGCAGGGGCCTCCTCATGTAGGGTATGTCTGATCCGGTTATTTTAGAGGCAGACATGGCGGACAGTTGAGTCTCTTGCCTTCTTGTCTTTAGGGAGATACAGAGTTGCAGAATACTGTACATTCTACAGTGATTGCCCCTCTTTTAACCCGAGACCTTTCTTTCTCCCTCATCAATATTAGTGTTTCAAATCACTCCAAGCAGAACCTAATGACCGTGGCAAATTTAGGAGTCGTGTTTGGACCAACGCTGATGAGGCCACAGGAAGAAACTGTTGCTGCCATCATGGATTTGAAGTTTCAGAATATTGTCGTGGAAATTTTAATTGAAAATCATGAAAAGGTAAAACTCTCTCTTTTTTCCTTAAGGGAATACCTGTTTTTGGACTTGTCACCGCATGCTGTACAATTATCTTCTTAGATTCCCCTTCTCTCTCTCTTTAATGGTTTTGTTGTTGTGATGAGGAGCTTGGTCCTGAGATGTTCTCAGTGAGCTTCTGTCTTCTGTTGGAGTTCCATAAACCCGAAGCTTACTTGATAGTCTCTTATCTCACCGGTTTAAGGAAGGAATATTTAATCCAGATGCAAACGAATGTCAGTAATGTAATTGTGGACTGTTTGGCTTTCTCGCTCCCTTCATTCCTATCCTTGGATTTCTCACTCAGATTCTATTTCTGTAACACAGGGAAAATATTTTTGTCAATCTGTGTCACAGTCTCCCCAGAAAAAAACACATAGCTCCTCCTCTCCCCACAGTTGTGCTAACAATTTCAGGGGACTCACATGCCTCCCCGAATCTGGAGACTCCGGGTTAAGAATCCCTGGTTTTGGGAGCCAGCCCCATGGCCGAGAGGTTAAGTTCACCTGGTCCTCTTTGGCGGCCAGGGCTTTGCCGGTTTGGATCCTGGGTATGAAGCTATGCACCACTCATCAAGCCATGCTGAGGTGGTGTCCCACATAGAGGAACTAGAGTGACCTACAACTAGGATATACAGCTATGTGCTGGGGCTTTGGGGAGAAAAAAAAACGGAGGAAGATTGGCAACAGATGTTAGCTCAGGGCCAATCTCCTCACCAAAAGCACACAAAGAATCCCTGGTTTAAAGTGAATAATCTCTTAGGTGACATATCTTGTTACTTGATTCTCTGTATTCAAGGGAATACATGATTTTTCAAAATAACAATTGACTCAAGAACTTTGAGATTTGCAGACGCCAGAACAATCCTAGCGTGTGCAAATATCGGTTCCCACTGAAAAGTTAAGCTTGAAACCTGGTGAGAGGTTTTCTTTACCAGTATAGTAAAAGCAGTTGTTTATGGATGTAAGAAGTGTCTGTGGCTTTTTTTGGGTAGCTCGTGGTGAATTTCTGCCTCCTTTTGTGGTCCTGTCAAACTGTCATTAAACCTCATTAGTGTGCACTAAGCTATCCAGACAACTTCATGGAATGATGGCTACAATTAATTTTTAGAAAAAGAGATAATTAGACTACAAGCTTTGAAACAATGTTTAGTAGTGCAACTATCATTAGATTAAATCCCAATTAGAGAACTTTTATCCAATTTATTTGTGAAAATTCTGGCTCTGGGCTTTGCTCTTGGACAAAAGGATCTCCATTTAATGTTGCAGCTTCCTATTTTCCTGTCTTGTTTGAAGCTGGGAAGATAAGTGCATTGTTTTTCTGCTGGGAAGTCAATAGTGCTGCTTTCACCTTGTTAACAAATCTTACAGGAATTTCCAAGTGGCATTGGTGAGCGAATTACAATTGTTATGGCAGATGAAACTGGGCCCGCTCTCAGAGATTGAGCTTTCCTGAGCTAAGAGGGCTTTCGGTTTTCCCCCTCTCCCTGTCTGTGGCTAGGCTAGAAAACGCGACCAATGTGAACTGAAGCACTGATGTTTCCAACCAAGAAGGGAAGAGGTGGGATATTGAGTTTCTGATTCTTCACTTGGTGCTTAGGTTTAGGTCTGGAAGCAGAGGGTTGCTTGGGGTCGGGGGAGGGGAGCTGATAGCTCAGATTAGTTAATATTTCTGAGAACTTAATTTCCCCATTATCTCTTCTTCATTTCATCCTTGTCCACTTTTGCTCTCACTCCCATCTCTTTGTTCCTGCTCAGCTGGGCTTCACTTCAGAGTTCAGGCTTTGCTACGAGGAAAGATATTTCTGCTGACAAGGGCGGTTGTGCAGAAAAACTTCATATGGACGTGTGTACCCATATGAGCCACAGGTTTCCTTGACAATTGATCCACATATACCACCTAAAGTTCTTATGTTTGATTTGAATGTGATGAGGGAAGGATATAGTTCCTCTTAGTAAATGTTTGAGAACGAAAAGAAAAAGAGAGAGAAAGTGAGAATAGGAAAAGTTAAAAGGAATAGTCTTGTGAAGAAGAAAAAAATTATAATAATATATAAGGGGGCAGAAAGGAGGGGAAACTAGAGAGGAATTGAAGAGGCCCAGGTAATGTCTTTGAAGGAGAACAGAGAGGGGAAATGGCAGTAGAAGGAAGATGTTTTCTTTTCCTGAGTTACTTATTTTTCCTCCCTAGGAATGTGAAAAATGTTGACTCTGACTAGGAAAGTCGCTAAAGCAGAAGAGGAAACTTTCAACGTATAATTAAAGCAAGAAAGCTCTAGATTAATTTTGGCGTTAGAAAAAGACCCCTAGTTAATCTGCTTTGGAGATCACATTTTCTCCTAGCCTCTTTGCTGTTTTCATAAAATCCATATGTACTTTATAGGAAACTTAATCCATATGTTTTGGCTTCGTTTCCACATAATACATTAAGATGTTGTTTTAAAAGAAGTGTTCGTGAGCCAAAAATATTATTGAAAGTCTTTCTTCCCTTGCAAACCAGAAAATTGCATTTCCCTGGTGGAAAAGAGTACTGTGAAATTCTCAAGGATTTTCAAATTGGGGTTGTGCCTTAGAATTTGTGAGTTTTGCATAAGTTTTATTCTTAAAGTATAGTTGTTATGGATGAATTCAGTCCATTTGTAATGAGTGCCTGCTCTGAGTCAGACATGCTGTGAGATTTGAGGAAGTAGAGACAGTGAGTCCATAGGGAAAGAAGAAATATCCAATAGTAACTGCAAGATATGGTGAATAAGCTCTCTCAGAGAGATACAGAGAAGGCTACCAAGACTTTAGAGAAGAGTTAATGTCCAACTGTGGGGAACCTGGAAGGTTTCCTGAAAAGGTGGTTTCAATAGGTTTTAAAATGGAGTTTTTGAACAGGTGGAGATGTTTGAAGAGGACATTTCAGGTATGGGGGATCGCGTAATCAGAGAAACACGGAGAGTAGGTGTGTGTTCTGGGAATGCAGCTCCTGTTGGAACATGGGCGATGGCAGTAGACAAGATTGGAAAGGGATTCGGGCCAGGTGTAGGGAGACTGAGAATGCCACTGTAGGCCTTTGCATTTAATTTTATAGGTACCAGGGCCTCTCATGGTTTTCAAGTAAACTGCTTTAGGAAGCTTAATCTGGCAGCAGGGTTTGTAATAGAAAGTAGAGGAATAAAAGACCAGGTGAAGGTCCATGGCGTTAGATTAAGCACCTGATGTCTCATGCTAGTGAGAATGGGGAGTTACAGGATGGAGAGCATCATTTTGAGAGGTGGAATAGACAAAGTCCAGGGACTGGATTGGTGGGGCATCTCAGAGGAAGGGGTATCAATGTTGATGAGGAATCACTCCTGGAGAATATTGATGTCATTAATAATAGGAAGGAAGAAAATGTGTTTGGGGCAGGAGTAAGGTAAGTTCAGTTTATAACATGCTGAATTTTAGTCATTGTCTAGTTGTCCAGACAATTGGAGATGTGGGGCTCAAACTTGTGAGAGAATCTAGTGGTCAAAAGTTTAAGATGAAAAGGCATGAGATTGACATGAGAAAGTATATATTGGATGCCCATTGTGTTATATGCTTTCGAGCTACTATATGGGGTATTTATCTCATATAGCCCTAGTGTTTGTGTGTGTGTGTGTATGTACATACTTAAAAATATATGTTTAAAATAGATATATATTAAAAATACATAAAGTCACCATGGCATATATATGTAATAGTGTCCCTATATATGTATGACATTCTTACTGTGTGCATTATCCCTTTACATGTATGAGAAAACTATAGCATGAAACATCAGCTTGCTCATGGACCCATAGCTAGTAAGTGGCAGTCCTTGGGTTTGGCTAAGGATTGCCTGACCCTAAAGCCTTTGCTTTTCATCACTTGGAGTAGGTAAGAACAATATCCTGAGAAACACCGAGATTTTACTATTAGTGATAAAAGAGGAGCCAAAAGAAACCCAGGCAAGGTCAGTGTCGGGGTGGTCCAGGGGCGTTGTCAATGAGGCCAGGTGCTGTCGCGAGGGGGAGAGTATGAGGACTAGCAGATGGCATGTGTTCTCTCCAGGAGTAAAATGTCTGTTGAGAGCAAGAACTGAAATGAACTTGTAAGGGCTTAAAGGAGTGAGTGTGCGGGAATGAATGATAATAAGTATGGATTTGCTTTGTGTTTTTCTTGTATGACAGAGAATATGCAGGAGGAAAAGTCAGAACAGATGTGATGGGGGAGGGAAGAACGGAGTATGACCCCTAGCACCTGAATTGTGTACAGCTTGCCAGTCACTCTCATGTTCTAGTTACCTGTTAGCTCATATCTGGGGTGGGGAGTTCCTTTAGAGGAACTCAGTTAAACGGGTATGTGAAGACCCTTTCCAGAGTCATAGGGTCTGTTTAAATCGAGCCCCTTTTGCTATTTTATACATTTTTAATGTCATAAAAGAAATTTATATTTATACTGTGACTCCCTCTCATCTCCCTCCAAATCCCCAATTCCCTGAGGGCCCTTGAAGATTCTGAAAAGCCTTTGAGAATCATCAACGAAAACATTACTGTCAGGGTGATTTTTTTTTTACTATTTGTCCTATTTTATGTTATTACTTAAATTGGCAATTCATGTGAAGTAAGATATTTAATGTTACTCTCAACCAAATCACTTTACATAATATATAATAATATCATTATAATCCAGGTTATGTTTACCTCGTTAAGGATTGTCATTGGATTTTTGATGTGATGTGCCATTCATGGTGCTCTGGGCTGCTCTTAGCTTTGTGCGGTCTTCAATGTGCACTGATGGTCATTGGTTCTTTGATGGTCAGCAAGTCATGACATTTTTTCTGGTATTGGCCTTTATATTTTAAAGTTTCTGTGGACCACAAGGTGCCTGGAGACAATCACGTTTTATTTACATAAAGCTTTTCCTTGATGACGGTTCTTATAAATTTGTCAGAATAGGCATTTTAACCTTTGAAATGGGTTCTCTGGCTGTCTGCCTTGTTTTTCCTGGTGTGAAAATGGAGGCTGTTGGTGATGATCATGCTGTGTGGAAAAGGCTGATGTCATGTCCCGGTTCTGAGCCTTCTTTAGTGCATTTTGATTTATCCCTCTCTGTAACATGTGTTGCAAAGTCCTCGAATAGCCAGTGTCCCCCAGTTACAGAAGAAACTAGAAAGAGTGAAGGTGAGAAGGGCATATATGTTTGCATCAGATGTCCAACGCAATCACCAGAATGTTAAATTACACGCACACATAGAAGAATGTCAAAGGGTACAGTGCATTACTCTTGTTAACCTTGGGACCAGCTTTCTGACCTGCATCCCCATCTTTGCCAAAAGCTAGAGGAATGTGTCCCTGCCCCCAGGTTCCGTGGTGGAATGGATTGCCTGTTTAGACCCACCTTGTGGTCCAGCAGCAGCTACATGTGAACTGTTTTTGATATGGGACAGCCCACTCCTCTATTCCTCTTGCTGAAAAATAAGGCACATCCTAGCCCTCTTCTGCAGGTTCATCTCTGTCATCCCTTAATGTAAAGGAGGCCCAAGTGAGTAGTATGCAAACCCCTTTTCCTTGAAGGGTGAGGAATCTTCCCATCTTAGAGCATGCTTGTCATTTAATGGGAAAAAGAAATCTCATTTAAAAAGATGCAGCCTAAAATCCTTCTTGATTTAACTTTGTTGACACTGGGTTGCTAGGCAGCACCAGTTTTCGTGTGATAGAAAAATAAATGTATGAAACAAGAACCACAACAATAAAACTCCAAAGTTTCTAAAGGGTTTATGTCTGCCTGAGCAGTGACTATTCAGTGTAGAAATCAAAACCTCGCAGCAAGAATAGTTGCCTCACAAATTTTCAGAGGGTGGGTCTTTTTCTTCTTCTTTTTCCAGTTTTCACGAACGTCGGCCTCTTCGGCATAGCCACGAAAACTTACTTTGCAGTTATGTTTATTTTTCTCAATGGGGCCTTGCATTTTCTGGAGTGTTTAAAAAGAAGCTTTAAAAGCACAGAAAACTTTGTCTTTCTTTCTCCTTCCTTTAAGGAGAGTTGGAAAATAATAATGACATTGTCTTCCCAGTTCTGCTCTTTGCATTTGGCTACGGCATGGAAAGTCTCTGCTTTGTGCTAGAGTGTAGCTCTGAGATGGTAGGCAGTATTTTCCCATGGGACTACTGTAGTTTGGTAAGAGAAAATTTGGGAGGGAGACAAAAGTCTTTCATTCTGCAGAATTTTAGTGTCCAGTATAGACAAAACACTGGGCCTGTCTCAAGAAAATGAAAGAGCTGCAGTATAGAAGGGAGGGTAGATTTATTCTTTGTTGTCTAAGAAAGCATACTTAGTACAAGTGAGCAGAACTGGCCAGGAGGGGAGTTTGTGATTCAATATAAGGAAGAACTTCATAATATTTTTAATAATGAGAATATGTTCACATTAGAGATGGGATTGAGGAATTGGAGTATGGCTATGGGCCTGTAAGGTCTGCCCACTCTGAAATTCTCTGCTGACATCTCTGGAGATGCAGAGCTGCAAAGACAGGTCCTCAGAGCATAGCTCAGTGCTTAGAACTTGGCACTCAATCAGTATTTGGAGAATTAAAAATGATGAGGAAGAATATGATCCTTTCATTCATCTCCCTTTTATGTTGTTTATATTCCCAGCAACACCAAGAGTCCTTGGAAGGGAAAATAAGAATCCAGGAGTGAGGGGGTGGGCGTGGTGGTGGAGTATGTGTGTGTAGGTGGGCTCTCGACAAGGGATCTGCCTTTCCTTTAGGGGAGAGGAGAGTGTGGAATGTTTATGGGTTCTTTGCATGGATCGGGTGCCCATTTGTTTTTCTTTGTAAAATAAAGAAACCAGCTTTCAGAGGTATCTCTTCCATATCTCTCAAGATAAAACTGAAAACAATAATAATTATAATAGCCAACACTGACAGAGGGATGATTATGTGCCAGGCACTAGGCTCAGCTCCTTATATGACATTTATTGAAATATTCATATAATGGAGCACAGTGAGCTCTAAAGTGAAATTCCTTGGGCTGGAATCTCAGTTCCACCAAGTTTTGTGACTTTTGTCTGACTTAGGCACACGGTTTAATCTCATTGTCAGTTTCCTCATCTGAAATAGGAACAGCGAAGGCACCTATCCAGTGGAGTGGTTGCAAGGATGAAGTGAGCTAATCCATGTAAGATACGCATCTCACTGCTATTTTACAAATGAGGAAGACAAGGCTCAGGGAGGCTCAGTCACCTGCTCAAGGTCACAGTCCTAGAAAGTGACCAAACTAGGATTTGAACCCAGTCTATCTGTCTCCAAAGCATATCCCTTAACCTCAACACTGTTGCTGTCTGATAATGTGTGTATAAATACATGCATTTCATACTGAACAACTACAGTGACTTTGTATTTTTTTAATATTCTTTGGAGCAGTTTTAGATTTCCACAAAATCGGGAGGGAAGAACATGACCACATACCTCCTGCCCCCATACATGCAGAGTCTCCCCCATTGTCAACATCTCCCACCAGAGTGGAACATTTGTTACAATTGAGGAACCTACATCAACACATCATTATCATCCAAGGTCATAGTTCATTTAGGGTTCACTCTTGGTGTTCTACATTCTGTGGATTTGGCCAAATGTGTTATGATCTATATTCATCATTTTCATATCATCAGCATATTTTCATGGTCCTAAGAATCCTGTGCTCTGCCTGTTGACCTCTTCTCTTGCCTGCCCTCACCCCTGACCCCAGCAGCCACTGATCTTTTCGCTGTCTCCGTAGTTTTGCCTTTTCCAGAATGTCTTATAGTTGGAATCATACAGTATGTAGCCTTTTCAGATTGACTTTTTTTTACTTACTAATATGCATTTAAGTTTCCTCCATGTCTTTGCATGGCCTGATAACTAATTTCTTTTTATTTATTTACCTATTTATTATTTACTTATCTATTTATTAACTTATTTATTTATTTACTTACTTACCTACTTATTTATTTATGAATGAAGATTGGCCCTGAGCTAGTATCTATTGCCAATCTTTCTCTTTTTGCTTCAGGAAGATTGTCACTGAGCTAACACCCATGCTAGTCTTCCTCTGTTTTGTATGTGGGTTGCTGCCACAGTGTGGCTTGAGGAGCGGTCTAGGTCTGCACCTGGGATCTGAACCTGGGAACCCCGGGCTGCTGAAGTGAAGTGCATAAAACTTAACCACTATGCCGCTGGGCAAGCCCTCTTTTTTTTTGTTTTGCTGAGGAAGATTCACCCTGTGCTAACATTTGTGCCAGTCTTCCTCTGTTTTATATGTGAGTCACCACCATAGCATGGCCATAAAAAGTGTAGGTCTGTACCCAGGAATTGAACCCAGGCCACAGAAGCAGAGTGCACCAAACTTAACCGCTATGCCACAGGGCCAGCCCCTCATTTCGGTTTAGTGCTGACTTGTTTATATTTTAAGAGAACGAAGGGGTTAAATGGTTATTACACCCAGTGGGAAATGATAGGAAAGCAAACTCCTCTCAGCTGGCCATCTTCCCTCCCCTCACATGACTTTTAGTGTGGCATACTCCCCACTTCTGAGATGCATTCTCTTCTGGGGTCAGCAGGCAGTGTCAGGCCTTTGGTGAAAGTCTAGCTAAGGTCTGGTTATCATCCTCCTCCTTGTCTTTATCACCACCAATATAATTAATATGTCATAACAGTATGCCTAATATTAAGTGCTCGTAGTCTGTTAAGCATTTTACATCATGATCTCATTTAATGCCCTGCTCAACAACTCCATGAGGCAGAGGTTATCATCATCCTCATTTTACAGATGAGGAAACTGGGGCTTAGAGTAAGAATTTGCCTATTTGTGAATTAAGGTGACACACCTGGTAAGTGGCAGTGCTGGGATTCAAACCCAGGGTTGTCTGGTTCCGGAGGTGGAGCTAGTAAGTCCTGGACTGTACTGCTGCCTCTTCTATTCTAAATGGCTTTAAGTGGAAGGTTGATGTTGTCTTTCATGGTCAATGTCTCATAGGCTGGATCCTCATAAATAGCAGATGTGGAATATATGTCGGTTGAACTAAATCACTGAAAATATATATATTTTTTTGAGGAAGATTAGCCCTGAGCTAACATGTGTGCCCATATTCCTCTATTTTGTATGTGGGATGCTGCCACAGCATGGCCCAGTGCATAACTCTGTGTCTGGGATCCAAACTGGTGAACCCTTGGCCGCTCAAGTGGAGCACGTGAATTTAACTGCTATGCCACTGGGCAAGCCCCTGAAAGTAGAATATTTTGATATCTCAGATATATTTTCAAAAATTTAAAATTATACCAAATAGTATAAGTGTGAAAATACAAACATGAAGTATCACTTCACTAATATGTAAAGAACTAATTTTTCTAAACTGTAAGCCCTGGAGTATTGAGGATAAGTTACGTGCTTTTAGCAAAAACTTTAGAATTAAAAATGATGAAAGTATGTATCAATATAGTATGTAAACTCTTGATGCCTATGCAGTGATAATATAGTCATTTGCATCAGACTAGCATACTTGCAGAGAAAAGTTGTTTAATCTTTTCCTGGACAGATGTCCCGCTGCTTCAATCAGTCATAGACAGTCAGGGCTGGGAGAAGGGTATTTTTCTAGATTCTAAACTCACAGCTACTTCCCCTTTTTACCTCTCTCTGAGCGCCCCCTTGTCTGTAGTGCTCTGTGGTCACTTACTACAAATACGTCTTCCAGCCAGCCCAGCCTCTCTGGAACTGCTCACTGTGGAGATGGACCCCTCCAGCCACGTTTGTAAGACTTGGTGCCGCTCTGATCTAGATCTGATGAGAGCCGGCTAAATGCAAGAAGGATTGGGAGGCTCATTAGAAGAGGGATGCAGAGAGGAGAAATGGAGAGTTGCTGGTTGACTTTTGATGGTTTCAAGTTACTAATTCAGAGAAGTCTTGAGTTCCAACTCATTCTACTTCCTGATGATTCCCTTTTTTTAACTTGCTGATTCCTTTTAATAAATCCTTTTTTACTTATGTCAACTTGGTAATGTTTTGGTTGCAACCAGATCATCTTCAGACAGTGTGAGAAAATACAGAGGGCTAAGTACCTTCAATCTGATAAATTTATAGATACACAGTTTATTCATTGATTTTGATTTAACTCAGTTTAGTTTATACCTCAGTGTGTCTTCTGCATATTCCTGAGGCTGGCTGCTTCTTAGACCTGGTCCTTATGAAAACAGATCTGGTGTGTCTGATCAACGTAGTTTTAGGTGAGACTGGGCTTTTGAAGTCACCCAAACCTGAACTTGTTGGTGTATTCCCATAGTTTTATGACCAGAATTCCTTTAAATTTCTTCTTCAGTTTTCTCTTCTTAGACCAAGGTTTAAACCAGAGTGGCTTTTCTCTCAACTCTCACATAATTTCCTTTTTTCTAGGTAATTTTCTAGCTCTTGGTCTCCAGTTTGACATACCCATTTCATCCGCCACTGAATTCTTCCCATCTCCTGGCTGGGTGGTCCTCTGGTCTACCATTCAGTCAATTAGTTAGCATTTTAAAGTCCACTTCTGCATCTGACATTCTTTTCCTCTATCTAGATCAATAGTTCTGAAGCTTTATTACATTAGGGGACACTTTGAAAATGTAATGAAGGCTTTGGGTCCTGTTCTCAGAAAATAGTATGTAATATATACACAAAAGAAATATATGTACAATTTTACGAATTTGGGGGACTCCCAGAATCAGGAACCTAGAACCATGAGGAAATCAAGAGCTGCAGGTAATCCATGAGAAGTTAGGGTCCAGAACATTTCTTGAGGCTCAGCTTTTCTTGTCTTTTGCTGTTGACTTATTTTCCATGTTTCTGCACAGGAACCGGAGGGGAGCAGATCAGGGTGCCACTCATTTCAGATTCATGCTTTATTCTATAGTGACACTTCCTTTTTCCTCTTCCCCACCTGGGGCCAGCCACCACGGAAACCTTCATTAAAATATTGATTACTCAGTTTGGCCGTGGAAAGTATGAGCCCACACTGAAAAACGTTCTGCTTAAATAATGAGTGACGGCTACTTTCCATTATTTTGAGATATACTGGTATTCCGCCTTCTGCCCTGGTGGGGAAGAGGGAGGAAATCGAGGGGGCAGATTGAGGAAGGCAGCTTTGTCTAGGTCAGGTCTTCAAAGTGCAACCTCATTATCTCAAGTGAATTTTTGCACATTTCCCTGAAGTTAAAACCATTCTGAAGTACCACTGCTCAGTCAGTGGTAGGTGATATTGACCATATGTCAGTGTCTTGGTTCCTGCATCTTTAGAATGGAGAACACTAACATCCAACCTATTAAATGTTTGACTTATGAATGTTAGCCAGAAAATGGCTAAACTGTGGGTTGACAGTCTTAGTCATAGACACTGGGGCATAGCAATTCTATTTCTGCTGGGCTTCTGTTAATCCTCCAGTTTCCTCTGTAACTCAAGGTCAGAGTGGGGAAAGTGACTACCTGATGAAGCAGCCCACTACAGAGTGTCCTCTAAATAGAAGTCTGCCTGTTAAGTTTAGTGCCCGTTGTTCTGGGTGTGTCCAGGGTCCTTAAGACCACCCCTGTGTTTAGGGGTTTGCTGGAAGGACTCAAGTTGCACTCAGGATTATTATAGCAGTGTAGTAAGGATACATAGAGAAGAAGATGACGACACAGGTGGAGTCTGGAGGAATCCACACGTAGTCTTCCTATGCTCCCTGCTCCCAGGAGGGGTCACAAGAGCAAACTCTTCCCCCAGCACCCAAAATGTAGCACCATTTGTGATGTTTCTGTTCATGGAAGCCCATTAGAGACTCAGTGCCTGTTGAGACATAGTCACATAGGCATTCTTTATCTAGTATATACCAAAAGTCCAGCCTCCCAGAAGGAGAGCAGGTGTTCTGCGTAACGCCTGCACATGCATGTTTATTTATGAACAGTTAGGCACAGGGGCCATCTTAACCATTTAGGGAATGTTTGATATAAGTGTGGAGAACTGTTTACCACCCAAGATCCAAGACGCCAACCAAGGGCCATCTTTGCAAGCAGACCTTTCTAAGGAGAGCCATCTCAGGCCTGCTGTGTTTACTCTTTTCTGCACACTGGGCATCTTTTAACTGCCACGGTGGGACCTTGAGAGTCAGTCGTGAGGGCGAGGTCCCATTTCTCCCCCAAGGATGTTCTCTGTCTCTGGGATTCATAGCCTTTCCTCTTTTGCGTTGGAAGTGTCTGCTCCATTCTGTCGGTGAAGTGTGTGTGGTTAGCCCTATTAAAAGGTGCAGGATTAACTTTACTGAGGAGCATGGGAATCAAGAAGAATGTGGTCAGCACAGGTTAAGTAAATTTACAAGCCATGCAGCCTTATGTCACTGGATTTATTTGGCATGGGATGAAAAGTCCCTCGAAAGCCTGCCTTTTTTAACTTTCCAGCTGGTTTATTTCTCCTTGAGAGTGACCCCAAAGGGCAAGAATCAGTTTGTTAGCTTTCTCTCTTTTTCCATCCTTAAGCTCTGTTGAGTGCTGTCTTGGATCTCCACATTTTCTCATGGATCAAGGTGCTGCCGTGTCTGTCCTGCCCTCTTTCCTCTGCACCTGGTCAAAACTCCCCTCCTTACCTCGGCCTGGGCTTGGTGGTGTCTGGGTGACACTGATGCCCCTCAGATCTGCTCTCTCCTCTATTTATCTTCCAGATTTTTCTCTAAATCTTTTTCTAAAAAAGTTTTCAAAACTATCTGTAGCCTTCTGTCAGCATTCTTTAGGTGTGTTTAACATCTGGTATTAATGCCGTCTTCTTCCTCCCATGGGTTATCTCAAAGTCATTATTTCTCCTCATGAAGATATTTGCAGAATTATTGCTTTTCTTTTTTTAATATCTTAAGTAGTCATATTAAAAGCACCCCCTAATCCATAGAAATTTAGGGGAAAGTTTCTATTTTTATTTTTGTTTCTGTCACAGGTCTTCTCTTGACCAAGTAGTGATGAATTCTATTGATCTTTATGCAAAATTGTGTGTTTCTTGTTGCTGTAGAGATAGAAGTACCTAGAATTCTAGGGTAGAATAAAACCTAATCACCTAAAGCTTTCTGAAGAGCTGTACTTAGTCTGGAATCTGTTTCAAAATAATCTGGCGATATAGATGAACTAAGATTGGTCATGAGTTAGTGATTGATGTAGCCAGGTGATGTGTACATAGTTCATTATATTATTCTTTTTACCTGTATATATATTGGAAATTATTCATGATAAATTTAAAGGATCTGATATTTGTTGACATCTTTTCTTTTATGCAATTCTTAATTCATTCAACAAACATTTATTAAGCTGCTTCTCCATGCTTTGTGCTATATGGACAGGCACAAGACATGAAGGAAAAAATGCAGATCTTGCTTTCCAGAAGTCCAGCTTTTAGAGAGAAAGACATCAGCACAACTATGACGCAACGGAAATCTAGTAACATGGCCTGCAAGTTGTGTGTGTGAATTTGGACCTACAAGGAGAAAGTAGCATTCTTTGTCCACAGCTTAAGACCATTTCTATACTTTAAAGACAGTGTGCTAGGCATCCCTTTGTGAATCCACTTAGTTGTTTCTCCAGAAGCTGTTTACTATTCCATTCACAGCAATAAGCTAGGCCTGCAGGGGATATAATGGATGTATTTATGAAATGCAAGGTTCCTTTTCCTAAGCATTCTAGTCTGCTTAGGGAAGAGGTTTGGCACTGAGGGCTTGGTGAACACCTTATGTTCCAGATACTGGCCAGCTCAAGTTCATACGAACCATAAATCAACCAGCCAACCCGGAGAGGGTAGGTAGGGTTGGTTTGTCTGCAGTTTATAGATTAATGCAAGAAACTGAAGCTTGGAGAGTTGAAATGAATGTACCCAAGGTCACACAGCTTGCTTTATTCATTTACAGCCTTCCTTGTTCCAAAAAGTCTTTCAAGCAGTTAAGCCACACAGTTAGAAAGTTCCTTGTGGTCTTTCTACTGTCCCAAGAAAAACAGAACCGTATTTTTTTCTTTTTAAGCTTAAATGATGCATAGTGTTTCAGTCAATATTACTACGTGGATAGCTCCAAGTTTAAATTGCACAAAAGTGCTTATGTATGTCTCTGTTGGAATGTGTGAGAGTGAGAAAGGAAGTCTCTGTATTTAATTTCATAAAGTCTTGAGCTTTATATAGTTCCTGGAGCTGCACATGCCAGTGCCTGGGTGTGTGCACAAGAAAGTTCTTATTAATCATTGCACAGCTGGTGTGTTGCTTGTCACCATCATTACTTGTCCTTAATTACCAAAAGTGCACATGGGCTATAGACTGTGGATTGTGCCAAACCAAATCTCTAAAGTGGTTGGATTAGGTTTTGAGGAAGATTTATAATCCTTTGTAAATGATAGTAATTCTGTATATATTCATATAAAGAAACAGTGTACATCAGAAACTCACACAAAATCTGGATCATAATCTCCAGTATATTATTCTCAGTACCCACCTCCTGTTCTCTTTAATTTGTCGCTGAATCAACTTTGCCTTTTTTGTATATTGAAAATGGAATTTATTTATAGGCTGTGCCTTTTTTTTAGGTAATTGTTTTTCTTTCCATACCTCAGCAATAAGTAAAGTGGAGATATTCTTTCTCCAAGGAAGGCTTCAAACACTTGATTTCTCTAGAATGTCATTTCTGTTTAGGTGGAAATGAGGGAAATGACCACTAAGAGGATTAGTCATCATTTTCAAAATTTAATGAAGGAATTAGGTCATTTGTACTTAATGTGTTAATAAGCTCAGAGTAAGCTCTTCTTATTGATGGATTGATGTGGAAAGGTCCTTGGACTGATCACTGTTGCCTGTGTGTAATCATTTTGTGATGTGGTTCCTGCACAACTGTTTCCCATAATGCCCAGGGCCACAAACACATCCATAGTGGAACTTTTTTGGAAGTCCGCTGTGGCTTTGTCCAAATTCCGTGTAACTCAAAAGAAAACTCTTTTCCTTGCCTTTATTATTCAGGTGAATCCAAACTGTTGTAAATTGTTTCTAATTCTTCGTTGTTTCCCATTCTTGGCAGCTTTCCTGTTCGTTACTCTAGGTCAGTGATTTGATGTTTCATACCCTTTTGAGAATTTGATGAAGGATAATAGTCTCACTTTCTGAAAAAAATACAAATGCATATTTACCACTTACATATGATTTAGGGCGTTTACTAACACTGAAGTCTATAAGAGACCTCAGTTAGGAGCCGCTGCTTTGGTGAAGTAAACTTGGGTGATATAAAATAACTTAATGAAAATGTGTCCCATTTACACAATGTGCAAACTGAGGGAGTAGTGAAGCTCATCAAGTTACAGGTTTCCATATATGATAGTATATTATTTTTTTCTTACGTATTTACCAGTATTTATTGCCCAAGATTATCTAAAACAGATATTTCAAACACATGCTTTAAGATGACAGAGTAAAGGCAGATCTCAAAAATCTTACAATATAAACCAAGAATAGGTTAAAAGAAAGAAAAACACCTTAGTATCAGTCAAATGGAGGAAAAGGCAAGAGACGAGCAAATGGAGTTTCCAAAACTTGGCATGGGCCATCTCTGTTTTATTCCTAACTTGACCTTCCACAGGTGCCATATGGGACAGATGCATATGCAATCTTCAGAAATCCCCCTTTGGAGAGAGGTGGAGGAGATGGTTTGGGCATCCCTGGGTAAAGACGTGCAACTTCCATGAAGGTAGAAGTTCCCGACCACCCTGCTTTCCTGCCAAAGAGAGGAGGATAGCTGTGGCATGACATGCCAGGGACCCCCTCTCAGAGACACCCCAGGGTCAGCGATCTCCAGTACTAAACAGAAAGTTAGTCAAAAAGAAAACTTCAAAACGAGAACAAAATCAAAGAGAGCTTTTGCAAGAGAGGAAGATGGGGAAAATGAGCCCTGACAATGGAGGGGGGGAGTGTCATTTTGCACCCTGATAACTTCCTACATGAGTGCCTAGAAGTCATCATCTTTTACCTGGTCTGTTTTCTGCCTGGAGAAGGCTAGAAAGTGGTTGAGAAACTGGCCACCTAGGACAGAGACCTCTGGAGGAATCTTGTGCAGTCCTGGCAGGGGTGTGGGGTGTGGGGTGGGTGAATACCAACATAGGCTTTTTGGCAAAACTACAGAGATGAGGTCAACGACCAGGCCACATACAGCCTTGGCTGCTTCTTTGTCCTCCTCATACCTATTGCTTAGGGACTGAATTGTGTCCACTCAAAATTCTTGTGCTGAAGTCCCAGCCTCCAATGTGACTCTATTTGGAGATGGAATCTTTTTTTTTTTTTTTAAAGATTTTTTTATTTTTTCCTTTTTCTCCCCAAAGCCTCCCGGTACATAGTTGTATATTCTTCGTTGTGGGTCCTTCTAGTTGTGGCATGTGGGACGCTGCCTCAGCGTGGTCTGATGAGCAGTGCCATGTCCGCGCCCAGGATTCGAACCAACGAAACACTGGGCCGCCTGCAGCGGAGCGCGCGAACTTAACCACTCGGCCACGGGGCCAGCCCCTGGAGATGGAATCTTTAAGAAGGTAATTAAGGTGAAATGAGGATGGGGCCCTCATCCAAAAGGACTACTGTCCTTATAAGAAGAGGAAGAAACACCAAGGATGTGCATGCACAGAGGAAAGGCCATGTGAGGACACAGTGAGAAGGAGCCACGTACAAGCCAAGGAGAGAGGCCTCAGAAGAAACCAGCTGTGCTGGCAACTTGATCTTGAACTTCCAGCCTCCAGAACTGTGAAAAAATAGATTTCTTTGTTTAAGCCACCTAGCTGTGGTATTCTGTTGTGGCAACCCTAGCAGACTAATACACCATTTTCTCAGGCTACGGGACTCTGGGCAGGCAAAACTAGTGCCTAGAAGAAGAAAACAGACATCCAAAACATGGGAAGAGATTCAAGGAGATGTCACCCCTAGTGTCGTTGTGTGAATAGAAAGTGTTGACAAAGCTGCCCATTTAAAACATTAGTATAATTGAAATCAATCAACCAAAAATATCCAGTGTGGAGTCCATGGGAATGTATTGCACCAGAAGGGGAAAAAATGTAAACTGTAGATGAAGAATCTGTTTTGGAAGAAATACTGAACTAAGCAAGAGAAGAAGTTAACTTACTATAATTTATCTCTATAGAAGAACTAAATATTTATTCAGTGAAATGGGAGTTCAAAAATAAAGTGATTAAAGAAGATTTTTTTAAAGGCGAATGCTGAGCTAAGAAAACAGACTGACACCTAAAACAACATTTCAAAACAAATGAACAAATTAAAAATGGAAATGAATAGAATCAAAAGTTAAAAAACAAATTACCATCATTGATGAAACAGACACATGCAATGAAAGGAGAAAAACAGATCAAAGAAGTCAGAGAAAACAGGAGACATGGAGGGCAAAGATGACTCATGATAAGGCATTGTTGTCATGGAGTATACAAATACAAATGTGTAGAACAGAAATAATATTTGTGTGTGTATGAGGAAGATTGGCCCTGAGCTAACATCTGTTGCCAATCCTCTTCTTTTTCCTTAAGGACGATTGTTGCTGAGCTAACATCTGTACCAATCTTCCTCTATTTTCTGTGGGACACTGCCACAGCATGGCTTGATGAGCAGTGCTAGGTCTATACCTGGGATCCGAACCTGTGAACCCTGGGCGGCTGAAGTGGTATGTGTGAACTTAACTACTATGCCACTGGGCTGGCCCCCAGAAATAATTTTAATGATAAAACAGTAGGAAACTTTTTTCTGAATCAAAGTGAGACCTTAGTCTGATCAAGGAGATCACTGAATTTCAGGAAAAGTCAATTCTGAATTTTAAGTCATTCAGAATTATCCATATAGAGACATAATGTGGTTTAGTTATTGGACTTTGAGGAAAATTAAAAATTCCACTGGGAGGATACGTCTGGTTGCGGCATATTTTCCTACAGCAATGTAGAAGACAAGAAAGCAACGTTTATAAGTGTTGAGTATCTATTTTTGGCCACAAAGAAAAATCTCAAATTTCAAAATGCAGAAATAATACAGACCACCTTTTCTGATCCATAATACTCTAAATCCAGAAATTAACACCAACAGTAATAATAATAGAATCAAAAAAACTTTTCCCATCTTCTGGAAATTTAAAAACTTTCATGATTTGTGGATCGAAGTAGAAAGAAAAAAATTGTAGAATACCTAGAAAAATATTATGAAAAGAGGTATATTAAAACTTCAAGGATAGGGCAAAAATTATGTTCTGAGGGAAATTTGTAACCTTAAATGTCTGTATAACTAAACCAGAAAGAATGAAATGTTAAGCTTCCACTCACCCACCTCCCTCCAAATTTGAAGAAAAGAATAAATATAAAAAATGTAATTAATTAGAAAAGAGAAAAAAGCGTTGTTTTTATAAATACCTCCTACATTTTTGGGAGATTGGGAGCATAAAATAAAATAAAACATAAAGTATGGGCTAGACTAGTCAAGAAAAAAAGAGATTGGGGAGACGTCTCACATATATAAATAGAAAGAAATGTGAGAATAACCACAGATACACAGTGCACAGAGTTTAGAAAATCTGAATGAAATTAGTGAACTAATATGAAAGAAACAGGAAATTTTCAGAGTTGCCATCCTTTCCCAAAATGCACCAGGCTCAGATATTTTCACAGGTGAATTCTTCTAAACTTGGAAGAAACAGTTAAATCTGTTGGTATTTAAACTGGTCCAAATCATAGTAAAGGAAAACTCCAAATTCTTTTTATGATGACAGTAGGGCACTAATACCAAAGCCTGTCAGAGATAAAGTTGTAGATCAATTTTACTTATGGATATTATGCAGAGATCTTAAATAATACATCAGCAAATAACAGCAGCACTTTAACAGTATAATATTTCAATCCAAGTTGAGTTCATCCCTGAAATACAAAGGTGGCTCAATATTAGGAAATACATTAATATGATATGCCATATTATTAAGTCAGAGGAGGAAATCTTTCAGCAAATGCCTAAAAGCACTTGGTGAAATTTATGTAATTCCTACTAAAATACTTTAATAAAGCAGAAATCATGGATACTTCCTTAAAGTGATTCAAAATATTATTTTAACCCTTAAGTTAGTATTCTGTTTAATTGTTGAAATGCTTAAAATGTTGAAATCGTGACTCATCTCACTATTAGTAATTAACTATTGTCCAAAAATTACTGGACAAGAAAGGAGAGAAAAAAATAAGGGAGAGTATGAAAACTGGAAGGGGAAAATTTTGCATTATTTACAGATATGATTATATACATAGATAGCCCAAGAGAACATATTGAAGGACTATTAGATACACTGAAGTGATTCATTGGGATGAAGGATTGAAAGTAATTACCAAAATCAATAGCTCCTTATACACAACAGGAATCAGAAAATACAGTGAGAGAATAGGTCCTATTATCAGTGTTATGTGAAAAGATAAATTACTTAGTGTAAGCCTAACCCAAGGAAAGATAAATCACCCACGTGTAACCCTAAATCAAGAGATGAAGGACACCTATTTGAGGAAAGCTGTAAAGTTACATAACTTTGAGAGGAGGAAATAGGTGGTCTTATACTCTGCTGATGGAATTACAAATTGGAGCAGCCTTTTTTTTTTTTAATTGAATTTTTTTTAAGATTTTTTATTTTTTTCCTTTTTCTCCCCAAAGCCCCCCGGTACATAGTTGTATATTCTTAGTTGTGGGTCCTTCTAGTTGTGGCATGTGGGATGCTTCCTCAGCATGGCTTGATGAGTGGTACCATGTCCACACCCAGGATCCGAACCAGTGAAACACTGGGCCGCTGAAGCTAAGCGTGTGAACTTAACCACTTGGCCACAGGGCCGGCCCCCGGAGCAGCCTTTTTAAGACAGTCACAGTGTCCAGCAAAGCTTAATGCACTCATGACTGGAAGGCAATGTCTTTACTACAAAATACTCTACAGATATTCTCTCAAAAGTTTGCAAAAGTGTGGAGAATCCTCACTGCCACATGTATCTCCTAGTGCAAAAATCAGAAACAAATAGGCCTTGTTGGTGGAGAAGAGAGTTAAATAAATTATGTGATGGCCATAAGAAGAAACACTTGGGGGACAGCCCTGTGGCCGAGTGGTTAAGTTTGCACGTTCCACTTCAGTGGCCCAGGGTTTCGCCAGTTCGAATCCTAGGCGCAGACATGGCACTTTTCATCAGGCCACGCTGAGGCGGCATCCCACATGCCACAACTAGAAGGACCCACAACTGAAAAAAAAAATACACAACTATGTACCAGGGGGGCTTTGGGGAGAAAAAGAAAAAATGAAATCTTTAAAAAAAAAAAAAAAGAAGAAATACTCAGTAGCCCATTAAAAAGAATGAGGTAGATTTGTAAATACTGACACTCTTGTGATGGACACACCCTGAGGTGACCCCCAATGATCCAGGCCCTTGAGTGCCTTGTACCTGAGATTTGGTTTTAACCAGTAGAATCGAAGACAATGGGATGTCTTTCCCAAGACTGTTTTGTTGTCTAAGACTCTGTTGGTGCAAACTGGAGAGAGGTTCTCCTGCTGGCCTGGAAGAAGCAAGAAGCTGGGTTGTAAACTGCCCAAGGAGAGGGCCATCTGGCGGGGTACTGCAGGCGGTCTCTAGGAGCTGCGGCAGTCTCCAGCCCATAGTGAGCAGAAGTCAGAACCCTAAATCCTACGACGGCAAGGAAGTGAATTTTGCCAAAAACCTGAATGAGCTTGGAAGCAGATTCATCCCCTTTGAGCCTCCAGAATGCAGACTGGATGACACCTTGATTACACCCTTGTGAGCTGAGGGCCTGAGCAAAGAACCTGGATAAGATGGGCCTGTACTCCTGACACATGGAAACTTTGAGATGATTGATAACTTTCTTATATACAACAAGAAACAGAAAATATAATAATAGTAAATGTGTTGTTTTCAACTGCTGAATTTGTTATCCAGCAATAGAAAATGAATACATGGAAACTGCGTGATCTCCAAGACACTGGCATCCTGTCTCACTCTGAATTAAACGAAAAAGTCTCATACCACTTCCTGATCCCACTTCCCAGTTATACCCTCATGTATTCCACTCTAGTCAACCTGGCATCCTTGGTATTCCAGGAACATGCAAGGCACGTTTCTACTTCAGGGCCTTTGCACGTATTTATTTATTCCCAATGTCTATGATGCTGCATGTCCCATGGTAGGCATTCGGTTAATATTTGAATGGACAATTAAAAATTGAGGTATGGAACTATCTCTATTATGATCCTTTGTTAAAATATGTACATCGAAATTATACATACATGAAGGCATCTACATAGGCAACTTTTTTTATTTTCCTAGAAGGAATCAAAGAAAGTATTGACAATGATTACCTTGATGGGAAGGAGGGGACTCAGTATTTTTCCAATATTCTGTGTGTGTCAATATCATCATCAACAGTGTTATCAGGATAGGGAGATTATGGCCCATTTGTAGTTTTGTTCTTTGACGTAAAGAGTAAGCCAAATACCACATTCTTAAATTTACATTACAGAATGAATGAATATTCTACTTCTCTGTCTCAGAGCATAAAAGTATCTGTCAATTTGACCAATATTTTGGATAAAACTGGAAATCGCTGGAGATATCGGGTTTCAGTTCGAAGAAACTTTTAAGGAGTCTGATTCTCTTTTGAGTTTGAGCTTCTTACATTCTTCTACATCCTTCCTTTCTGATGAATGAAGTCCTTGTGTGGCCTTCTCGTCCTTAGAAGACAGAAACTTGCAGCAGTGGTGAGAGAAGTATTTGTATATGATCTACTTAGCACGTTATATTTATTGTGAAGTATTTATATCTTGAAGTTACTTTGGGGAAGGTTGTTTTGCTCATATGCAAACTGTCGTCTGGTTATACACATGACATAGATGAAGAAATGAAATAAATGTGTCTGTGTGGCAGATTAGAGATGGCCACAGATTTTATCATACTCCTCTCATAGAGATATGAGGATCTGTGTCTCCTTCCTTTAAATCTGGGTGGACCTTGAGATTGCTTAACCATTACACTATGGCGGAAGTGATTCTTTTTTTTTTTTTTTAAAGATTTTGTTTTTTTTCCTTTTTCTCCCCAAAGTCCCCCAGTACATAGTTGTATATTCTTTGTTGTGGGTCCTTCTAGTTGTGGCATGTGGGACACTGCCTCAGCGTGGCTTGATGAGCAGGGCCATGTCCGCACCCAGGATTTGAACCAATGAAACACTGGATTGCTTGCAGCGGAGAGCGCAAACTTAACCACTCGGCCACGGGGCCAGCCCCGGCGGGAGTGATTCTTAAGTATGGCTTGAAGGGACTGACAGCTTCCACTTCCTTCCTCTTGGAACACTTTCTGGGGGGATGTGGGCCTCCGTGTAAGAAGTCCACCCATGCTGAGCCTGGCACGCTGTGAGGAAGCCCATGCTCACCATGTAGAGAGGCATATAAGGGAGAAGGAGAGAGAGCTGCTAGCCGGCCCCAACTTTCCAGCCTTCCCATCCCAGGCATCAGACATAAGAAAAAACAGCCTGGTCATCCCACACTCCAGCAGACACAACTGAGGAACTTAGCTGACAACCAAGACTGAGGTTTCAGACGTATGGCTCTGGTCCCTGTCCCAGCCATCTCTGGCCATTTGACTGACCCCAGCTGAGGCTGATCATTCCTGCTGGGCCATGCCCAAATTACAAGCCAGAAAATTACAAGCATAATAAGATGGCGGTGGTTTGATACCACTAAGCTTTAGAGAGGTCTGTTATGCAGCCATAAATAGAAGGAGTGTCCCACTCGTTCACTGAACATGAATTTTGGTTTAGCAAATTCTGTTTCCCTATTGACTTCCAGGGGATTGTTCTTTTAGGTGGAAAATGGAATATTTTTGAAGGTTCTGTATTTAAAGAACAACAACATGTTATCTCCATCTTTTCATGCAATAAAAATTCTAAAAATAAAAATACAGTGCAGGATCTGCAGGTGGTTAGTTATCTTCTCATATTGTTCTTCTCATACTGACAGCAGTTTCAGAGCTTTAACCACCTCGCTGGATTTCTGCCCCCCCCCCACCCCCCCGCCCTCCTCCTCCTCCTCCTTCCCCAACACGCAGACTTTTCAATGGAACACTCTCGCCTTTTCCAGAACAGTACTCAGTTCTACTGTAGTACCTCTATAGTTTTTTTTGGGTTACATATTTTTTCATAATAGGATATAGGAAAATAAGGTTCAAATGCCTATATAGGTGCTGTGGCTCTTAGTAAATTTCAAGGAGATTAACCATCATGCTCTTAGACAAAAATCTCCATCCATGTCTGTGGAAGAATTAAAAAGTTAGTATTTAGAGGGCCAAATAAGGAGAATTTTATTTATAATGAATGTATTTATGAACTGATAACAGTTTTTAAAGCCTTTTCATGTACTTGTTAATATCTGGCACATTTTTCTTTGGAAAAGAGAAAAGCAGAATAAAAGGAATATTAAGATGAGATTACTCCCTAAGCAGTCAGGGCCACCCCTTTGGCATGTTAATCGCACAGCGCAGATGTAATCAGAACCCAAAGTATGGCCGACGTGACAGGGAAAGAAGAGAGCTCTGGTGTCAGCATGGCACAGTGTGTGTTTATCAGGGTCTGGGGAAGGTTGCCCTGTCCTGCAGGGGAGGGTGACAGGTCAGCTTGACAGGCTTGCTTCCGTATTGAGAAGAGTGAGTCACTTGGCTCAGATAGCTTGGTGAGAATATCTTTTGGGGGTGGGTACATACTTTCTTGCTCATAGGTTTGTGGCTCAGCTATTTAAGCCCTGCATGCAGTATTTGAGCCTCTTTTGGAAGCCTCTAGTCTTATCTTGTAAAACTCTGGTGACATGAAACTCACTGTCTCCTGAATTAACCTGCCTAGGAGTTGTGTAACTTCTACAATTCAGAAGGTTTTTTCCCCTTATATTCAGCTGACATATGCCTTCTTATATTCTCAACCCATTAGCCTTGGTTTTAAACCTCTGGGTCAAATACAAGGTTAATCTCTCTTCCATATGATAGTGTTCGTAGAATCTGAGGATTGGTAGGTACTGTGATCTGTTGGATTTCTGTCCAGGTCCTTCCATTGTTTAATTTCGTTTTGAATTTCCCACCTTGGTCACACTGTTTTGGAGACGCTTCCTCCTCTCAGTGGCTCTTGTATTGCAGAACGGAATGTAATGCCCTAGTGTGGTCCAGTCTGTGAGGAGCATAGTTGGGATTAGCATCTTCCTCATTCTAGGCATGCTCTGTGTCTGTTAATCCTAAGATGTCATCAGCCTCCCAGTCATGACATGTGGTGGCCTCATCCTGGCCTTACGTCCACGTGGACTGTTTTCATGGCTGCTGCTGGGGTACATCTTCCTCACACTGTCCTTGAGCAGCTGCTTTTTAAACTTGCATAGGTACTGCCTGGTGATTTTTTTCTTTTGAACTCTCTATTGATGGTCTGTTTCCAACTTGCTGAGAGCTTCTTGGACACACTTCTTCCTCAGGAAATTATTCGATATCTTTCCAAGTTTCTTGTCATCTGCTGATGAAGACCCAGCCATTGTAACAAATATTGAACTAGAGCTCTGAGGCATACTGTTAGAACTATTTCTCTAGATTTTCAGCGGTGCATCTCAGCCATGTGTGATTTTGCTCCCCAGGGGACATCTGGCAGTGTGTGGAGATAGTTTTGATTGTCACAGCTAGGGTGGGGTGCTGCTGGATTCTAGTGGGTAGAGGCCAGGGATGCTGCTAAACATAAACATCCCTCCAACAACAGAGAATTATCAGGTCGCAAATGTCAATGGTACTGAGGCTGAGAAGCTCTCGTCTAGATTAATGTAGTTCTCCTAAATGGAGTCCAGTGGGTATGATATTTTTAATTTTGTTAATGAGACTTATTATATCAGCATCAAAGACAGGGATTCTCAAAGTGTGAATCTGAGGTCCCCTGAGACTCTTTCAGAGGTGTGTGAGGTCAAAGCTATTTTGATGATAATTGCCTTTTTCACCCTCATTCCTTTACAATTGTAGAGTGGGATTTTCTGTAGGTGATGTGACATCTTATGTCGGGACAGATTGAATGCAGAAGCAGATATAATAACCCAGCTGTCTTCTTTTAAATCTGGAATTAAAGAGATTTGGAAAATGTAAAACAATGCCATTCTTCTCACTAAATTGTTTTTGTTTTGGAAAAGTTATTTTTTCATAAAAACATTATTTATGTTAATATGTAATGGATTTATTTTTTTTAATCAACTAATATGTATTTTTTAACAATTTAAAATTCTAATTTTTATTTCTAACACTGAGAATATCGATAAATATAATCCACACAAGCAAAAGTTCTTGGGGATCCTGCTAATTTTGAAGAGTATAAAAGAAGTCCTGAGATGCTGAATTTTAAGAAGCTCTGGCTAGGCTATATTGCTTCATTTTATGTGAAAGGATATCATATCGTGAGTGACAATTTTAAAGGCCTTGTTAGAATCTAGATGTACAGAATTTTGATATGTTTCTTAACATGAAAGCCCTGGAGTAAAGGAAATTAATTGGCTTGTTTCTGGTTAACTTATGCTAGTTTCTGGTTATGTTTTTCCAGGTGATCGCCATTCCTTTAGGAATCAATCTGGAGCCTAATTTGAGGTCTCTGTGTAGTCAGAAAGATTTCCTCAGCTTCAATTCCCTTTCCTTATTCATGTGGTCCATGTTTGTGTGGAGGAATTTGAATTAAATTTTTGAAAATGTCTTTGGCTCTTTGAGTTGGCTTTCTTCTCAGGACCTCAAGTGATGGAAGCAATCTTAACTTTATGCAGAATATTTTGAAGTCTGCTTTCATGAAACCTAAGCCTGGTATCTGAATAAGAGACAGTGCTGCTGTTCCTTAGATTTAATATGTGGCTTAAGTCCTGAACTTTTAAAAATTTTTGAAGTTATATTTTCTGTGGTTAACTAATGCAACCCTTCATAGATGTCTGTGATTTGGTCTCCGTCATATGGATACAGTGTTTAGATATGTTTGCCTCTAGCTTTTTGTTCCCTGATGAAAGTGGAAGGAGAATAAAGTTCTGTCCTAATGAAGCATGTGAGGAATATAGTGATCGAAGGGTGCATTGACTTGTGTTAATAACATGGTGTTTGAGATGCTAGAATCATCTGGTCTGGTGCAACCCATTTAGCTGCATCAGGAAACTGAGGCCCTGAGAGGTTGTTACTCTTGCGAGGTCACAGTGCATGTTAATAGCAAGGAACATTATTACTTAACTTTATGACCTTGGGCCTTTTAATAGTAATATGATTGTGCACAAATTATTTAATCTCTCCAAGCATCTGCTTCCTCATCTATATCATTAAACTCAAAATAGCACCCTTGTAGGTTTGTTGATAGTAATTTACATAATACTTTTTCAACTTTTTCTTTTGAAAAATTTAAGATCCACAGAACAGTTGCAACAATAATATAAAAAAAATTTGAATACCCTAAACCCTATATAATATAATTATATTATTATTGCTATTGTTGTTGAACCATTTGAGGCTAAGTTCTGTTACATCATAACCCTTCATTTCTAAATACTTCCTCACATGTCTTCTAAAAACAAGAGCAAATTCAGGAAGTTTGACACTAATACTATATTGTTATTTACTATATTGTGACTCTAAGTGTGGCCCATAGTCCAACATGTTGACACTTACGGGAAATTTGTTAGAAATGAGAATTTGGGGCCCCACTCCCGGCCAGCTGAATGAGAATCTGCATTTTAACCACACCTCCAGGTGACTTATATGTGCATAAATATTTGAGAAGCGCTGATCTAATGGGTAGTCTGTATTCATACTTCACCAGTTGTGAAATGGTATCTTTTATAGAAAAATTCCCCCCAATACAGGATCCGATCCAGTATCATGCATTGTTTTTAGTAATTATCACCTCTCTTTAGTCTGCTTTACTTTAGAATAGTTTCTCAGTCTTTGTCTTTCTTGATACTGGTACTTTTGAAGAGTATAGTTGTTTCGTAAAATGATCTTTAATTTGACTCTTTCTTCATGGTTAGATTCAGGTTATGTATTTTTGGGAGGTAGATAAATGCTGTTGATTTTCCTAAGCGCATCGGCTGGTAAGTTTTGAATGGCTGGGGGCTGGAGTCATCTGGAGCCTTCTTTACTCACCTCTGGTGCCTGGGCTGGGATAATTCAGAGGCTGGGTTGCCCTGGACTGTCGAGCAGAGCTCTTACACAAGCCTCTTCGCGTAGCTTGGGCTTCCTCCCAGAGCATGGCAGCCTCAGAGCCCTGAGGGAGTGTTCTAACCAACAAGGCAGAGAGAGACTGTAGGCCTTTTATGATCTAGCATCAGAAGTCGTATAGCATCACTAATGACTGCATACGCTGTTGGTTGATGTGGTCAGGAGCCGGCCCAGATGCCAGGGGATGGGACACAGGTGCTGTTTCTTGATGAACGGAGTGTCAAAGAATTTGTGGCCATGTTTTAAAACCGCTACGAGTGGTAACTGTCAGTTTCTCAATTATAAAAGCACCTTTTTTCTCTTTGTAATTGATGGTAATACATTAGGAGATACCCTGAGAATATTTAAGAATCCAGTTCCTCGTCAGACTTTTACCTTTTAGTGGTAGCATTAATTCATGGGTTCTTTATGAGTTGGGATTTACATTACATAAAAATCTTAAACATAACGTGCTCATCTCGCAGTAAATAAACATATAATGATAACAGACAGTGTTGGATTCCTGAAATCTTCTTATGACAGAGATAAGCATGCATGACCTAATTTGACAGGTACTGACATTTCATACCGATGTAGGTGCTGAATACTCGATTATTAGAATGTCAACAGTAGTACAGATGAAGGGGTTCTGCTCTCTGTGTGTGGTTCTCTGGCTATCTTATCCAACTGTTCTCTTGCCTTCCAATTAAAGGAATACACTTAGGGCATCATTGCACCATTCACCATGAATTGGAAACATTGGTTCCAGAGTTGGTCCTAGGTGAAGGGATATCAGTTGAAAGAAATCTTCCTTTTTGTACTTCAAACGCAGCTACTATAAGTGAGAGTGAGCCAGTTCCAAACTGACATGTAAGCCAAGAATCTAAGCATTAACCTGTTGAGACTTTCTTTTTAAGGTGCAGGAACTAGGTGAAGATTATGCTTTCATCCTATTTAAGATTATTAAACCAAACTAAACAGTGCCAGCCAAAGGAGAGGCTGGTGTTGGCCTCCAGTATGTGTGACCTTCGTATACACTTGAGTTGGCAAGGATGAGGATATAAACATTGGGCGGCTTGGAATGTTCTTAAAATGTATGCACGAATGTTTTCTAAAACCCTAATTAGAAATGTTTCGGGGGGCTGGCCCTGTGGCCGAGTGGTTGTTTGTGTGCTCTGCTTTGGCGGCCCAGGGTTTCACCAGTTCAGATCCTTGGCGCGGAGCTAGCACCTCTCGTCAGGCCATGCTGAGGCGGCATCCCACATGCCACATCTAGAAGGACCCACAACTAAAATATACAACTAGGTATTGGGGGGCTTTGGGAAGAAGAATAAAAAAGAAAAAAAGAAGCATTTTAATTGGGAGGTAAAATCCAGCTGTGTCCTAGTGTGTTTCGGAATTGAATTTTCCCCAAAGCTTCCTCCTAAGAGATGCATATAGCAGAGGTCCCCTCTCCCAAATAACTAGGGACTGAGTACTGGTAAATTCTAGAAGCCTGAGGTCTTCATATAGCTGTACTGATGTATTGACTTCTTTAAAATGAGAGTTGCATGGAAAGAAAAAAATTCTGGAGAATAGTCATCACAATTTTTACAGAAATGTTTCTGTGTGTGGGATGGTGGGTGGTTTTTATCTTCTTTTAAAGAGCCTTTTTTTGGGTGTGTTTACCAGAATTTTTACAAGGAGTGTAATGTGTATTAGTTATCACTTTTGTAGCATGAATAAATCATTATTTGAAAAAAAATTATCAATAAAAATGAAAACCAAGCTATTGCCATAAATTTTAGAAGCAGTGATGAAATTTGAAGACTCATACTTGTGCCACCCCCCCGTCCCTGCCTCGTGCAGCTTCTCATAAAGTACCACCATTGACCACCTTCAAAACATGGTTTTGCTTTAGGCATTTTTTGGTTACGAGAGCTAAAGTTAAAAAGAAAACAAAAATGTGTAGCATTACCTCTTAAATATGTAGACCATGCCTGGGGCATAGTACTTGGAAGAGATTTTAGATGATTATGATAAATATAATCATATACACACCTTTAGGAGATATTTTCTTCACTATGATTAAATTCATTCATTTTCTTTTGGAGAATTAATAAGTCCATGGCTTATTTCTTTCTTTCTGTGGAAATGGCCATTATGACTAGGGGTCATGGCTTATATTCCAAAAGAAAAATGCCATTCACCTTGAAAATTTCATAAAATGATGAGTTAGGTAGTTCTAAATGTGTTTACTTACATTCAGTTTAAAGTTTCTTAGATGATGTTGAGGGAGGGTCCTGCTTTTTGTTATGGCCAGAGCTAGTCCTGGGGAGGGGAGGCCTCTTCTTGGGGGATCCCCAGGCCTTTGGGGACTGCAGATGGTAGGCTTCCTGTGGTCTGATCCTCTGCGCTGCTGTTAGGACGAAGTGATTTCCAAGGGAGGCTTGAGTCCTGGAAAGATGAAGGGTGAAAAAGAGAGAAGAAAAGGAACCTTGGGAGAAGTTGTACATCAAAATTGGAAGGGGAGGAGGAAGAGAAGAAACAAAGGGATGTCTTATATGGAGTATGCCTTACTGTTGGCATAGAGGATCTGTATTTCTTCAATGTTATTTTAGGCTTTTATCGCTGAAATGTAAACTTTTTGTTTGCATGTGAGCAAAGGACACATTGATTGAAAAAACAATTCTAGCTAGGCATTGGCTTTTTATTCATTGAAGAATATTTGTAGGTATTTGGGTAATGAAAGTCAGAGTTACAGCTGTGTTTGGGAAACTGTTTCCTTCTGACTTTGGAGAGTATATGCTTGTGTTTCCCAAATGTTTGCAGGTGCAAATTGATAAAACTGCACCTGGAGTGTTTTTAAAGGTTTGCAAACCAGAAAACAACATTTTATTACTCAGAATATATGTTCACACTGAGAATGTAAGAGTGATGCAGCTTTGGCTTAATCAGGAGAGGTTCACCTTATGAATTGATTGGGGAGAAAGTTATTTAGTGAACACATGAAAATTTCTTTAATGCCATGTGGTTCTTGATATGTTATCAAAATTATTTATTATTATTATTACCTCTGTTGGTCTTCTTTGAACATTAGAAAAACCAGGGCACTGATGTTGCATCTACAGTGCATGCCACTGAAAATGCCCATGGTTTGGGGTAGGTAGTTCTGGGGTATGTTCCATTTTTTAAACTCTGGTTGATAAAAGTTATCATTTACTGAAATCCTGAAGTAAAAAACCAAAGTCAATTGTGTATTCCTTTATTTAGTGCATAGAGTACTACAGAAATCAATGTGGTGTGCCCCAATAGGACTTGGGAAGGGCTCTGAAAATGCCTACTGAAATTAAAGCTAAAAGCTTAGAAAGAAAAAGAAAAACTGAAACTCAACCAATTTGGTAAATTCCAAAAAGTATACTTTTTGCTTTTCTTTTTTTCGGTTGTAAACTAAATTGAAGTTGTTTTTCAAAAAGCTCGTGGTCCATCAGGCCCACAGTCAAAGCCTAAGCCCGTGGGATAAATGGCCACTGGAATGGAATGTCTCCTGCACCCGTCTTCCCTTCCATTCTTCCTGGCTGCCCGTTTCACTCTCTCCTGTGACATGATGGAAAGAGCCTCATGCTCACAGGTAGCAGCAGGGTTCCAAACAAGACTCTCTAACATGCTCCAGTGTCAGCCTCACAGATCTTTGTGTATCAGGTAATGCCTATGAAAGCATGTTGAGGAATTTCAGCTGTTGAGCAAAATCTCCCCTGATGAGGAGGTATGTGCATGAAGGATAGTCTGTTGGAGAGAAAGGGCCAGAGCCAGCAAGATGGGAAATAGCAGTTGGCATTGAGTTCTTGGTCTGGGAATAAAGCCTGAGTCTGCCACTAATTAGTGGTACGAATATGAGCAAATCTTTAACTATAGGGCCTCAGTTTTTTCAACTGTGAAATAAAGGAGTTGGCCTAAGTGATAACCAGGAGACTTTTCAGCTCGGAGATTCTGAGTTTTAATGAGCCAGAATAAACATGAAGCCTTAGAATTTTTGCAGCATCAAGCCTGATCCCAACTGGTATTTCACTGTCAGTCCTTATTATCAATTCTAGTTAAATTTTCTGTAAAAGACCCATATTTAGTCACAGGGTAGTGCTGATTTAAGGACAGACAGCTGGAAAGTTTTCAGGGCTCTCTGTGTACTGTCCACATGGTAGCTAAACTCTCAAGTTGTGTTGTAGATGGAAGTTCAGGCTACCTTGGAGCCAACTTAGAGTCATAAAACCCCAAGATGATGATGTCTAAACACACTATAGACTCTGAAGCTGAAAGTAATATTTGGCCATTTTGTAGTTATGTATTTTAGAAGATTGGAAATTGTATCTTGTCCCTCTTTTCTATGTTAAAGATTTAGTAAGGGGAGCATGCATTGATTTCCAACTGCTTCTGGTTTTACCTCTGTCTGTTTATAGATAGACATAGTTATATGAAATATGTCACCGGAGAGGACATAATATGAATGGGGCTTAATATGACTGAGTAATGTTGGAGATGGAGGAGTGTGGTAACCAAGACATGCATGCTGGAATCAGGAAATCTGGGGTCAAATCTTTGTAAGTCAAGCACTTGGCATAATGTTAGGCATACTGCAAGTACCCAAGAGTTGCAACTGTTACTATTCAAGATGATAGGAATATATAAACATGTTAGTAATCTTCCTATCACAATAAAGACTCTTCTGTAGAAACATCTGTTTAAAAAAGAATTACCTCATCTCCCTTAATTTCCTTTAACCATAGTATTTGTTAATTCAGCTGAGTCAAATGCTGCAGGTTTGCGTTGGACGCTCAAGCAACATTGTCAGAGACCATCCTTATTTCCTAATATCTGCAAAGTATTTCTGGCAGAGGTGGCCCGGTCTTTTCCACATGTGGCCCCTGGAAGCAGAACGTGAAGAACTTGGGGAGGTAGTTCTATGTATGGCTGATTCTCATGGGCATAAACATCCAGTTTGTTGAGTCTGAGGAATCTGTGACTGAGCAGTAGTGCCAGACTCGTGTTTAGACTAGCACTCTTAGGAGACCTGAGTAAGCGCTTGCTTACCTGACACGCCTACGTGTGGAGTTTTGTTTTTTGTCATTGGGTTGTTTGATTTGAGTTTTTCTTATGTTGTAAATACGTAAGTGCGGTGAAGAAGTTTTCTACCCTGCAAAAAAAAAAAAAGTTTTGAATCAACTTGATCTCTTGGTATTGCTTGAGATGAGTTCATCTGCCCTTGAACACAGGTAACATGATGCTAGGGGAGTGAGTAGTGTCAAAAGATTTTGGAAAGAGGCCTGGGCCGTAGAGGAATTTGCATCCTTGCAGTGGTTCTAGAATTGGAAAATCAATTTTATATTTAAAGATGACACATATCTTGGTGATAAAGAACAAAATAAGCTACATTTTAACTTCTAGAATCAGATTGCCAAAAAACAGGACAAAATTTTAAAATAAATAATCTGCTATTTCCTCTTCTAAATTAAAAAAACCCAACATATCCTTTTAAATCATTTCCAGTGTTTCAGGGAGAAACCGTGAGAGCATAGCTTTGTAGCTTAAAACAAATTGAGTACTGAGGCTAGAGCATTGGCAGACAAGGTAAATGCATATAAAAGGTAGCACATTGTAGAAACATCTAGGAGGACATAGCACAATGACAGTGAGTCTAAATACATATTCTCCAGTTGTACTCTTTCTAAACAGATGTAGAACAGTATAATTGGTGATTTTTTTCCCCTAAGAATTAAATTTTGGTTTTTAAACTGGCAATAGGGGCTTTGGAAATAGAGTTGAGACTTAAGATACCAACTCTGCCATTTTCAAGCAGTGGAGACTTGAGCTAATTGTTTAATCTTTGAGCTTTTATCATTTTGAAATGTGGGGAACAATACTTGCCTCAAAGATTGTTGAGAATATTAAAGTGCTTTGGAGAAAGCCTACCACCTAGTAAGTGTTTATTAAATGTTAAATGTATTCAGTGAAAGAGGAAGTAATTCATATTTCAAATTTCAATGCCTAAGTGCAGAAATAGATACACAAAACTGTTGTGTGATTCCAGGTGACTTGGGAATTCTGATAAGGGGATCTGTTTGTTGCTTGATGAGCTTTTTCCACAAACACTTTAGAATAACTACACACTGAATTTGAGGAATATTCAAGATCTCAGGAAATTACTGCCCTCCCAAAATGGTGGTTGAGTAGAGTAACGGGGGTCTGCATCCGTTTTTATTATCTTTATTTACTGGATGTGATCATGTTAGAAATACTAGTAGCTACTCTATTTCTGGTTACTGTGTGCCAAGTGCTATACTACAGATTTTATAAACTTTATCTCATTTAATCCCTATAATTACTTGAGATGTAGGTATTATGGCCTTCGTTACACAGGTGAGAAAATGAGATACCCTGTTCTGATAATATCTCTAAGCTTCTGTGGCTGGGGAGACTTCGAAGCCAAGCTAGTGCCTTCTCAAGTTATCTGTGCTTTGATACCACCTAACCTGGATGATAGGTTAGTTCTTTGAAATGCTAATAAAACATAGAGTTTGTTGAGGGGGTGGTTGGTCTTTAGAATCTTTGGAACATTTTATGCCTAAGTAGGATTTGGGAAGATCCAGGAGTTGATTGCATCTGTCCAGGTGCCAATTTTCCTGGTGTTTTGATTTGGAACTTTGGTCCAGCTGACACAAGTAAAGAAAGCTGTAGAATGACTATATAAATAGCTCTTTTTCAGCCTTGGCTACACAAAAGAATCACCTGAGGGGTTTTAAAATGCAAACCAGAGAAAAACCTCAAAGCCCAGTCTCCATTCCCAGATATTCTCCTCCGCCACAATTTTATTGAGATATAATTGACATATAACATTGTATTAGTTTAAGGTATACAACATAAGGATTTGATATATGTATATATTGCAAAATGATCACCACAATAAGTTTAGTTAATACCCATCACCTCACATAGTTACAAAGGTCTTTTTCTTCTGATGAGAACTTTTAAGATCTACTCTCTTAGCAATTTTCAAATATATAATACAGTATTATTAACCGTAATCACCATGCTGTACATTACATTCCCAGAACTCATTTATCTTATAACTGGAAGAAGTTTGTACCTTTTGACCACCTTCACCCATTTCCCCCTTCCCTACCCTCCACCTCTGGCAACCACTAATCTGTTCCCTGTTTCTTTGAGTTTGCTTTTTTTAGATTCCATATAGAAGTGAGATAATCAAGTACTGTCCTTTTTCACTTAGTACAATGCCCTCAAGCTCCATCCATGTTGCCACATATGTTTCCTTCTTTTTTATGGCTGAATAATGTTCTCCCTGTTATTCTCATGTAAACTAAGCAATGTCCTAAGTCTTCTGGAAACTTCTGGAAGCACAGCCCTCGGATGTCTCAGATCAGTCCCCTGGGTGCATTGGGGGTCACACTTTCGGGTCCCATTTTGCTTGGTAGCTCTGCAGACTGGAGCTGCCCCCATGCCTCACTCCACACACCGCTACCCACCCCCTCACCCTGTGGTGGAGGAGGAGGAGGAGGAGAAATAATTGTCAGCATTTGCACCATTGCAGTCAGTGCAATCTTCCAGGAAGATCTGCTGGGAAGGTTATCAGCCATCCAGTGCCCGTTCTTGGAATATAACTTTTCCACTGTTTATTTAGGCTTTGGGTGTATTGGCTCAATGTCTTGTTTGGTTTCCTATTCCAGTAACATGCCATATTTGTAAAGATCAACCATAAGTAAGTCAAGGAGCTATTCTAAATGTTGGTTACACACAGGTGCTGTTTTCTTTCAATGGAATTAAGTTTTGCAATCTTTTCTCCTCTCCTTCACCATTGTCATACTCTAACTTCTCTCCTATCCTGCCACTCCACAATCTGTTTTAATTTGAACAATGACAGACGGCAGTAAATCCAGCTGCGGACAATAGTCTAGACGACAGAGGATTTTTTAAGGCAGATAAGCAGTTTGCTATTTGCCAGAGTGCCCTGTTGGAACACAGATTCTGTGGAAATATGGTGTTAGGAGGTTACCAGTTGGAGCACTAAATTAAAATTTCACTAGCAAATATTTGTTCACAGTAATTTAAATCATTTTTTATTCCCTTTACACATGAGGGGGCAGTATGGTACTATAAAGCAAATGCTCTGTTGAAATTTGTTTATTTTTATTGGTATATGTTAGTTTTTAGGTGAAAACTTTTAGACCCTGAGATTATAACTCTGACATGGTTGTTAGTTATTAAATGTGATACACGTATGTAAGTGTTACCCTCACTCATAGATACAGTTCATGTGCCTGTTTTTATTCAAATGCATAAGTAGTAATTTCTTTGCAACAGTGGGGCTTTCTCGCAGTGCCTTTTCTTGTAGTTTGATGTTTATGTTTTGTTTAATGCTAGTTGGCTTTCTTCCTGTTTTCTGCTTCCACCTGAGGAACATCAGCTCTCTGAGATGCGGTGTCTGTTAGGTTGATGTCTCTAAATATTTTATTTTACGACTTCATTGAAGGCTGACGGGTCTCCAGTGTTGCTGGGGACAGGAAGCCTCTGAACTCAGTCTCGGCAGCTATGGAAGGTCTATTATAAATCACCTCTGTATGATCTGCTTCCCTTATGGCACAGATTGCTTTTCTCAAAAGAAAACAAAATTGCTAAGCAAAGAAGCAGCATATTTTTATTAATGTTCTGATATATGAACGATGCTGTAGATAATCAAGGTGCTAATAGTCTGGGTTTCAAAATGGAGGGGAAATTATCAGGAGAAGTTGGAGGGTATTAAATGCATTGATAACATCTACAAAACATTTTATGAAAAAAATGTACATTGGAATCTGAAAGGTAATTTCATAAGCACAAGGTATTTTTAAATGTGTAAAAAATATTTGCAGTCATATGTTTCTGTTTATGTAGTTTTAAAAAATTTGAGACCAGCATTTTGGCATAAATATAACCCTGTGTGAAATTTACTAGGATATTTGTTTTAATGTTTTATCCTGGCTCCTTACTTTGTGGGGTATTGTCTACACCTGGTAAAGATAATTATGGTTGTTTAGTTTGGGAATGAATTTATTTTGAAATATAATAATTTGACGTGCTTTTTCTTAATTTTAATGAGAAATTTTATTTTGAAATCATCTGTTAAAAAAATAAATAACAGGCGGATGACCTATACCCCAGATTTGAAGGAATGAATTTTTGGCTGCAGCTCCATTTGGATGGACTCCAAATCTAATGTTGTTTGATACCGGTTTACTGTTGTAATACACAGGTTTCTGTTCATGGGAAACAATTAATTAATGTCCTTTATGCTTTGATGGCAGATTTTTAGGACCCTGCCTGATGCCACATTCCCTGAGCCGGTCTCCCTGTCACCATCACCCCCAAATGCTCCACCAAGGCAATCGAAGAGACAAGGCCAGAGGACGAAGAGACCCGTGGCTGTATATAATCTGTGTCTTGAGCTGGAAGATGGTAAGATGTTAATTATATTTTTCTGCTTGACAGTGTGTTGAGGAGGGATATGACGTCCCAAGGGCAGGCCTTGGTTTTCCATCGTTTGTGTTTTAATTCCTTTTCCCCCTTAAGATTATAATTTTTGAGATTAGCAGGGAAAAGCTTTCTTGTCAGGGAGAGAATGCAAGTTTCAGTTCTGTGTTTGTCTTTGTTATGCATGGTTCTTTTTTTATTTTTAAAAGACAGCTTAAATTTCTTTTTTGGGAGACTTGTGTGACCTCCTGTGAGATTACATAACCCTGAGACAAATGGAAGGGGAACTAAAATTAAAGCAGATCTTTTATGAGAGGAGCAGATAGAGTCTAATGTGAAATGCATCTAGATTAAAGGCACAGTTCACTGTTGCACTGGAGTTTATGGCTTCTGTATCCTACTTGCCCCATTCTTCTGACTTTTCCTAAGGCAAATATCTCATCATATGGCAAGGGTGGCAAATCGACCTGCGTTCGGGGGCCAGGCTGAGTGAACTGAGCTACAGCGGGACTCTGGCAAATGGAAGTTCTCACGTCCCATCCAGGCTACCATGTTCCAGCTAATTTTTGTCAAGTGGCCACATTGTCTCAGTGTTGCCAGATTGCCTAGTTTTTAAAGAGAGCCTGAAAATTTGAATTTTAAACACTGATTCCTACAAAACAAGACTGTGAGCCATGGAGAGGCCACCAACTGCTGATTTGTAACCATGTGGTTGTAGGTGTGGAGAATAAGATGATCATGGTCTCAAAGGCTGCGTTTGCAGAATACATGTCTGAACTGTGACTCTTGTTGTAGACTTCACCCCTGTTGAGGACATTTCCTGAATTTGAAATTAGTCTTCCTTTTTCTTCCTCTTCTCATCCTCTTTGTGTGTGTGTGTGTGTGTGTGTGTGTGTGTGTGTGTGTATGTATGTATGTGTGTGTATCTGTATATGTCTTTCCTTTATTATCCTTTTGAGCTACCGAGGTTATGTTGGTTTGGAAGTATGAGATGATTGTCAAAGGGAGGAGGAAAGAAGATAGAAACAAATACAACGCCTTCATCATAAGCAGCTGTGTAATCACATGTCCAGGAGTTAACATCCAAAGATCCATGCAAGTGAGTGACAACTGTCGTCACATCAACTGACTCTGCAGGATGACTCAGAATGCTTCTTGTAGTAACACTGGGGACTAAGACCTTCTGGTATTCTTTTAAATTGTTTAAGACACTAATCATATGATACAAGTATTAGTTTTACAGTCAGATCCTTATTTTCCAGAGGAAGGGCATGAGTCATTAAAATCAACCTGTAATTTTAAGGCTTACTTTTGGACGTTAGTTTCAGCTTCTCAGCCCATCTGACATTTTTATTCTCTCTCTTTCTCACTTTCCCTCTTTCTTAACAGAGTTGCTAACAAGGAGTAAAACTGACTGGTTTGAATTGCACCTTTTCTTATATCTCACTTGTTCTTCAGTGGAAGTGTTAATAAATAGTGAAAGAGGCAAATGTTGAAAGTCGGAGGGGAAAAAGAAGTCAAGAAGACATAGAATAATACCTACATTGGCTCTTTGGCCCTTGAGCAAAATTGAATTGACTGTATTTTATAAAAGAAATGGCCAAAGAAGGACCTTTCATTTTAGAATCACATCTCCTTTTTTCGTATTTTTAGGAATGGAATCATAATATCCAATCACTTGTACAGAGTGTACTAATATTTTGATTTTTGGATTAAGTGATTATTAGTGGGTAAGAAGCTGCAAAAGTGGTATTTAGCACATCTTTTATGGGAATACTCAAGATGCTGTACAGTCATAGCTTTCCTAATTTTTAGGTCTTATAATAATTCTTAAAAATTATTTGATTATAAGGGAAGAAAGAAGATTGTCATATCTTCAACTCCTTTAGTCTGTTTTCATGTTCACTATATGATGTTTTATTCTACATTTTGTATTTTATAACTTTAATTCTTCTTGATTACAAGCTTGGATTTTTTTTTTTTGTCGGGGGGGGAAGTTGTCAGAATGAGGAAAGCCCATGATTTTGGTCATGGAATGATTTTATTTTATCTTAGAAGTTATAAGATAAAGCAATTAAAACTATTATTTATTCCCCCATTATTTGTAGCTAAACTTTAGCGAAACTCACGTTGTGTGAAAAAGATTTATTTCCAAGAGAACAGGGTTGGTTAGGTCCATATTTTGCATATTCTATGAAAAAGAGAGGGGCTGACCTAGTGGCATAGTAGTTAAGTTTGCCTGCTCTGCTTTGGTGGCTTGGTGTTCACGGGTTTGGATCCTGGGTGTGGACCTACATACAACTCATCAAGCCATGCTGTGGTGGCATCCCACATATGAAATAGAGGAAGATTGGCTGAGATGTCAGCTCAGTGACAGTCTTTCTCAAACAAAAAGAGGAAGATTGGCAACAGATGTTAGCTCAGGGCCAATCTTCCTCAAGCCAAAAAAAAAAAAAAATTTCAAAAAAGGGAAATCAGTGAAGAGAGGTGGTGAATATGCTTTTGAAAGGAAGCATACAAGGAAAGGATACTAAACTGTGTTTTTGACTGTCACTTATCATATTGAAACTCTACCCCTCAAAAAATCTATTCTTGTCATTAGGACTTATATGTTTTTTCAGTAGCCTGAGCCATTTAATTGTCAACTCTATTTGAAGGTTTCAAAAATTTTAATCTTTTTTTGGTGTTTTTTCTTACTGATAGTGGTAGAGTCATGTCCCATGTTTATCTAGTTTTGGTTAAGGTATGCATTTTAGCCAACTTTGGTTGATTATTTTTCCAAACTTTTTAGTTTATATGATAGTGATAGAAAATTTAAATGGAAATATGTCTTTCTCCCCCAATTACTGACTGTAGTATAAGTTAAAATAAAATCCAGGACAAATAATTTTTGTGTAAAAATTAAGTGGATTATCTGCCAAGATTCCAGGGACTGTATTGGATGACTGGAGATTTTTTTCAGCCCTATGATTTGGTCAGAGATTTGAGTGAAGTGGTTTGTGGTATTTCTTCTTTTACACTGAGTAGAGTATGAAACTATGTGATGTACCAAACAACCAACCACGGAAAACACTCAGAGTTGGTTTCAGTTTAACATCAGGCAGATCAAAAAGTCATTATTATCAAAGAGTCAGCAAGCCTGTTAGCAGGAGCCGAAGTGTAGGCTAGGCGTGGAAGCAGAGAATCCAAGCTGGTGTGAAATAGGAGAGAAACCCTCTGCTGATAAACATGATTTTTATGATGTTATATTCAGCCACACCCCGTCCCCCAATTGAGAGACGATCAATTTAATGTATCTTTACTTTGACAAAGATTTTAATTGGCTTTGGCACATTTACTATACTGCATATACAGTGCTCATTGTTTTTGGTAATATATTGATTAAGTGATATTAAACTTATTTGCAAAAGACTTTAAAATTCTAGTTACTTGCTTAAAGATCTTTGTTGATAATTAACATGAACTGAAATGGATATAGCATCTAGCTAGATTTAAGTAGAGCAGCCGTTAAGTCTTTACTGAAATTCTTGTCTTTTATTATTTTGTAGAAGCCATATTGTTCATTTTCATATAGCATTTAACGACGAACTTCCGAGCTGAGTAGATTTGGCTAAGTCAGTTGTTGTGAAATAGCAAAATATGAGGTAAAGCTGCTAAGTGCTAAAAAGAAGGTAAAAAATCGAAGATTTGCTTTCATTTCATTCTTAACTTATCTTTCTGTGTTTTTATTTCCTTAGAACCAGTAATAAAGTAACTCTGAAAAAGTTCAGTATATATTGTATGTATGTTTTCTCCTGCCCACTCCATATTTGTATCCTTACCACCTCTTATATAGAGAGAGACTGTTGTGTTTGTTCAAAGTCCCCCAAGACAAGGAAAGTGCATGAGGCTATATGAGATATATTCTTTTTTATTTTTCATTTGAGGCAGAAGAAAAATTTTAAAAGATTTGGGAAGTGAGAGAGAAGATGAATACCATCTGAATTTTGACTACGCTCTCCCTTTCTTCCTTTCTGCTAGTGCTAATTTTAAACAGAACTAGACATTCGCAGGATTAGTTTTTATTTGTATCTTCTTGGGTAATTAGGTATTCTGTGCCTATCTTCTTTGGACATGATGTAGCAGTTTATTTATTTAGGCAACTTAAAAAATATGATTTATAGCAAGTTGAAAACAAAATCATCTTGCAAGCCAATTGGCAGGATTTGATATTATTTTAGAGTAGGTCTTACTTGGGTATCGTTGGGTTGGCACTTTCACACTTGGATCCCGGATGTGCTAACTGCAACACATTTTGTCGAACATGTGTTATTGTAGTCCTACAGTGTGGTAGATACCGTGACGAGGATGCAGAGCCTTCTAAGCAAAAAAGTGAAAATACAACTGTTGAAGGGGAGATGGATAAACAATGAAGCATGATCATTTTCCTGCTATCCTAAGGAGGAACATATTCTGATATGGATCAGCCTCTAAAACCAGAGTAGGCCAACTCTCTCTGTAGAAATCAGGAAGGCCATGGTAAGAGGCTGGTTACGTAATTTAGCTTAGGTTGATGTGGGCTTGAACCAGCGTTAGGAATGGAAAATAAAGTGGACATTTGGGAGCGATGTTAAATCAAGTTATTGGGACTTCTTAACTGACCAGATGTGGAGGATGAAGGCAAGTGATCAAAAATAGATGTCATCGGCCACATTTTAGGCTCATAGGTAAATCTATCTTTGGGTTCATATCTTAATTTTTGCCCTGAGAGGTGTTTTTTTTTTTTTTTTTTTAAAGTATTTAGACCATTTTTTCCATCCAAAGGAAGGAAATGTCTCATTTTGTTAGTGTCTTCAATACATACTCTTATATATACCTGCTTTGGAAAATAGGTAGTAAAAATAGTGTAAAATATATTGATAAAATTAGTATATATAGAAAGTCAATGGAAAGAGAAATATTAATTACTGAAGTGCTGTGTTTTCTTAGAGAAATCATAGTCTCATAACCATGAACAATGTAGAGCTTATTTTTCTCCTCCTTTACCGCACAGACATATATCCACATTCCTTCATAGGCTCATCATAAAAGAATGGGATGCTACCACTGTACTAACGGATGCTTATTTCAGTGGACGTCAAGGATGGATAGCTGACAGTCATGGCGGCTACGTGTTCTCTAATCTCAGTTCCCAACAGAGTATCTTTAGAAATCGCCTTCGTGAAAGCATGCTTTTGTAAGTGAATTGTAGTTACCCTGTCCTCCCCAAAATGTTACCAGGACATTTACGTGTGAGAAGAACCACTGTAAAACCATTGTTGACATGGATTTTCAGTGACATTCTACATGTGTTGATGTTTCCTTGTAGACATAGCTGACCAGCTTGACACAGAATTATAATTAACCTAAGTAACTGGGCACAAGCTGATCTGTGTCTTAAGCTCAGCAGTCTTCTCTTGATTCTTACCATTTCTTTTTGCATAGCGCTTCATGGGTGGGCTCTGAATGATAACTTCCCTAGTGCTGAGGCCTCTTGCCATCTCCTGCGAGCAATGTTATGATTCCTTGACATGGAATCACTATGTTGTGAAGTTAAATCTAAGACCAGGCTTGCATCAGTGACAGTCTGTGTAGACAGATTATTTCTTAACTCACTTTTACAATGATGAGATCAATGAGTTGGAAAAGGCAGCCAGAAATTTCAGGGCTGTAATTGAGTTGTGACGTGCCCATAAATCATGCAAGCTGCCTCCCCTGCATTGGCGTCGCCCCAGAAGCCTCCCAGAAGCTCAGCCCCCCTAATGTCAGTGACAAAGCACAAGGCAACTTCTTATATGACTTCCTATATAATCTTAACTATGCTTCTGTGTGGGATGAACGTTTTCCCCTTTCTCTGGAGGGGAAAAAAGCTTATTTAATGCCTTTAAAAAATACCATGGCTGTTTCTGTGGTGAAAATAAGTTCATGGCAGGTAACTAGAATTTATGGAAGAGAGAAAAATTCTTTAAAGCTTGTCTCCCTGTGGTGTGGGTTTTTTCTTCACTCCTAATAGCTTTTATTTTAATTTCTAGTTCTGAATTCAAACAGCTGTCACTCTCTTTATAGCCTCTTTGAAACTCTTACAGCGTAGGAGGTAGCTGGGCTGTCTAAGAAACATCTTTTCAAACCAACCAAAGTATTGTTTATCCTGAATGAAACAGAATTTTTAAGGCTGTCAAGAGTGACTGATTTGAAACGTTTTCTTTGGTAGCCAAGAAGATGAGCAGAAATCTTGAAGGGGGAAGATATTATCTCAGTGTGGCCAATTCCAAGTGACTTCTGTTACTCAGAAAGCTCTTAGGGCCCATGATAAAAATTCCCACAAATAAGGGTGCTGTCTACAATTAATAGAACAGAACAAACCTGTGGCCATTTCACTTTTGCTTACTGAATCCTTGTCAGTTGTTGAAGAAACAGAAAAGACGTGAGAGTGAGTCAACTCTGGAGAATTCTCCTGTAACTACTCATCTCTAGTTGCCTTTTATGAGCTCTGGGTAGCAGCTTTGCAGCTTGGCTCCTTCTAGATGCTCCTTCTGCTTTCCATGGGCTTCCTGTGTGCCTTCTGAGCAGTATTTAGAAGCAGTCCAATGTCACCCTAGGATGAAGAAAACATCTTCAAGCCTATGAAAATGAGTTCTTGGGCAGACATTTTGCATGTACTAATATTTGTTCTCTAAAATCAGCAGCATGATTTTTTGAGCTTGAAATGTGATTACGGTCATGATTTTATTTCTTCCTTTGAGACAATAGAAATAGTGATTATTTAAATCTCTGTTGATTATCTTAGTTATCTTAAAAGTACGCTCTTTTTCTTAAAATTTTTAATAATGCAAGAGCAGCTTGCGAAATTTAGAGGGTAATAATAGTGAACAGTTAAGTATACCATATTATAGGCCAGATACTGTTTTTAGCAATATTTATTGAAGTTAGATAATCCTCGTAACAATCCTATAGGTATGTTATCCCTGTTTTATGGTTCAGGAAACTGAGGCACAGAGAGGGTCAATAACTCACCAGGTCTCACAGCTGGTTAGTGACAAAGTCAAGATTGAACCCAGGTGGCCTGATCCCAGAGCTGGGTTGCTTACACCCTGCTGAAGTGCTGAACACCAGTGCGGCCTCAAAGTCTTCTCCTCCCTGGAGTCAACAAACATCGGCGGTTTTCTCCAGTCTTTTCAGAGATGTTCTGTGCATTTCAAACAATTTGTTGATTTATTCTTTTTTTTCTACTCCACCTTTTTTTTTATTGAGTTCATAATAGTTTAAATCATTGTGAAATTTCAGTTGTACATTATTTCTTGTCTGTCACCATATAAATGCTCCCTTTTGCCCCCTGTGCCCACCCCCCACCCCCCTTTCCCTGGTAACCGCTGAACTGTTCTCTTTGTCCATGTGTTTGTTTATATTCCACATATGAGTGAAATCATCTGGTGTTCGTCTTGCTCAGTCTGGCTTATTTTGCTAAGCATAATTCCCTCCAGGTCTTTCCATGTTGTTGCAAATGGGATGAATTTGTCTTTTTTTTTCTAGCTGAGTAGTATTCCATTGTGTATATGTACTACATCTTCTTTATCTAATCATCAATCTATGGGCACTTGGGTTGCTTCCATGTCCTGGCTATGGTGAATAGTGCTGCAGTGAACATAGGGGTGCATATGTTACTTTGGATTGCTGATTTCAAGTTGTTTGGATAGATACCCAGTAGTGGGATAGCTGGGTCATATGGTAGTTCTCTTTTTAGTTTTTTGAGGAATCTCCATACTGTTTTCCATAGTGGCTGCACCAGTGATTTATTCTTTTTCTAAAATTTTGAGAATGATTCTTAGTTTTTTCATTTAAAAAAGTGGCTAGTTTTGTTGTAAGGGAATCAGAATTATGGTTGTGAGGATGAACAGGAAGGAGAAGAAGGAGCCAGAGATGAGTATGGTTTTTAACCTGAGACATAAACACTGTGACAAAAATGGGCCCTCCAGGAGAAAAGAGGGCCTATTTTCATGGAAAGGTGGAAGAGAAAACAAACATTTTATTCTAGTGATAATGTTTTATCATGATTTATGCAACCATTTACCTAAATGAACAAATCCCTTGTCTTAACGTTAGTTGTAATGTGGATCTCACAGGTACCTGATTCTTTAGCTGGTTGTTAGAAATGTGTAACATGAGCACAACCAGGAATTTGATGCTGCCCAAACATAGTGGTTTTTACTGTTACTTTTCTTTTTCCTCTTCTCTCTTCCTTTTATTAAAAAAATTATTTTTTAACAGATAATATCTTCACTGGTTTGAAACACCAAAAAGTATAAATTGATACAAAATGAAAAGTCTCAATTCCATCCCATCAACTCAGTTCGTGCACCTTGCTGCATCTGTGAACCGGATCTGTAACCACTGATATTAATAGGTTGAGCCATATATAAGTGCCATCTTTTAGTTCCAGGGTCATCTAATATTGACCATTTCAAATTCTTTTTTTTTCATTTGGTAGGTCAAAAATAGAAAGCATCAGGAATTTCATGTCGTTCAACCTGTTGTTTCTTAAATCCTTTCGGAGCTGAGATTTCCAATTGAATTGCTAACCACTGTTATTAGTAGGGTCGTAGCATATGAAACTGCTATTTGTGTACATCAAAATGATTGAATAGCAGCAGTTTTACGTGGTTCAACCTATAGTTTCTTATTTACCCTTCCAGAATTCTTTATGTATATATAAACAAATATGAATATAGATCCTTATTTACCCTGTTGTGCACCCAAAAGCTAGTTCTATACCTTATATTTAAAAATTTTATAACACCAGTATATCTTGTGTTATAAAACATGTCAGTACAAAGAGACCTCCCTCCTCCTTGTTCACTGCTGTATAGTATTTCATGTAGTCTGTTGTGCGGATTTACTCCTAAGAGGGCTTTGTGTTCTACAGCCAAACACAGGCAGATGATGCAGGCCCCTTATGAACCACACACAGGCACCTGGCCTTCCAATGATGATAAAAATGTTTCCGCAGAAGTAATACACATAGTATACTTTTAAATGAATAAAGAAAGTGATAAAACAGAATTTTCAGAATAGTCTCACTTCTGAAGGAAAAACTATGTAACTAAATGTATAAGCATAGAAATAAATGTGCAAGAATGTCAAGCAGTTATGAGAGTGGTTATCTTTAGGGAGAGAGAGCCTGATGATTATCTTCTTTATACTTATCTGTATTTCTTCCTTTTTCCTGTAGTATATTGCTTGTTATACACACACATACATAGCTACACATATAAATACATGTACACACACACCACATACATACGTATATGTGTATTTCATTTACAAAAGTTTCAGCTTAACACTGATGCAAGCCGTGCTTGATACTTGATGTGTTGGGTGTAAATTTCAGATTTGAAGTAGAGAGAATGAATTGGAGCCCTAAAGAAAAGCATATGGAGTCCCAGCAAAAATTGATCTGGAGAGACTTCCTTGGCCACACGTGGAGAATGGGTAGCTCTTACTGCTTAGTGTTTTCCTGTTAGATTTAATCTATCTTTCACCTTCTTCCTGGGCTGCTCTCATATAATCACTTAGCACCTATTACTTTAAGGACAGTAAAGAGGAATTCCCTTATGAACAGTAGAGTTGGATTTGCTTTTTAAACGTCCTAGCATTTTGGGGATCACCGTCACTGGAAACGCCTAGGCAGCTAAGGGCTTTATTGAATGGTAGAATTATTTGTGGTTTAGGTTGGGTTTAAACTAACCTGGATTTACATCCCTGTCCTCCTGTTTTTTATGATCTTGGCAAATTCCCCTCTGAGCCTCTTGAGTTCTGGCAATAAAATTTCACATGATTTTTGCCAAGAACAAATGAATTAATCGCTGCAAACCACCCAAAATTTAGTAAATGCTCAAGAATTTTAGCTTATATTTTCTTGATGGCTTGATGTATGAAGTACAGGTCTTCAAATATACTTTCCTATGTGGTATACTTTCAAAGAAAATGTAACTTAGTCTTTCAGTTTGGGTTCTTTTTGTCCAGCATAATACCTAGACGTGTTGGTTGCTAGCGTCTTAATCTGGCAATTAAGATGTTATAATATTACATTATAATTATTTTTATAATAATTAATGTTAATAAATAATTAGCTATAATTAATATGCTTTAGGTGAGAAGAATAGCAAGGAGAGGAGGACAGGTTAAGAGCTAAGTCCAGGAGCCCTCATTGTTTCCACTGGACTAGAGTTTGCATTCTGAGCTCACGGCTCTAAATTTCCTGAGCTGTCAAAGTGTTGGGCTTCCTCAGAAGTTTATGGAAGACAGTTTGATTCAGTATCTGATTACTTTTTGGTTTCTAAGGACAAAACAACAGTGGTGGTTTTGATTTTGTTTGTTTATGTAGGCAGAAATCTCAGTCTGTAAATAATGCCTCAGGACTGTGATGATGACATAAAAATGCTTTCTGCTTTACAGAGTAAAGCAATTTGCTTTGACTTCTATTGACATTGCTACTGAACTGGTCTTACTCACTTTATAATTGAATTGCCACAGACTTCCATCGACCTTTGCAGAGAGTAGAGGTGGTTCCTGAGTTGTAACCTAATGCCTATTAGCTGCTGCTTTAACGTTATGATGGGCTCTGTGTTTTATGTCATGATTATAACACAGCTGATCCTCTCATCAGCTTTTCTGAGCGTACGCTTTTGACATATCTTAGCCATCCAGTAGCTATTTTGGGCAAACATTATGCTTATATTTTTAAATATTTAGGCAATGGAAAATAAAATCTGCTTTATAATTTTATGGCAATTTCATTACATCTTTTCATGCCTCAGTGTGACACTTTAATTTATAGGGCAGGAGCTGCCCTTTTTTTCTTTCACTCGTTTTTTTGGGGGGATGCATATCTATATGTAGTTTTGTTTTTGGTGCTTTTGGGGTTGGGGGGGTAGGAGGCTATCCCATTGAGAGTTGCATTTCATTTTCCTAGAAGTGATTCCAAATAAAGAAATTGTATTACCCTGAGTGCATATTCTCATCTAGCCACTGACTGTCATTAATCTGCACGTTATTTAGCTTTGTTACGGTTCCCATTATGGTTTGTCTTGTGTGATGAGGGCAAAATGAAATGAGAAGAACTGGGACATTTTGCGCCCTACCCAGTGTGATGTTGCTTTAACTTGCAGCGGAACTGAGAATTGGGGTAAGTGGGACTTTAGGAACCTTTCCTTCCACTTGGCAATTATAACCTGTCTCAGTGTACCTCCCATTGCTGAGAAACACAATCAGCTTTCTTTCCTTAATGGGCAGTTGGCACTGTTAATTTCTTAAGCCCCCTCCCCTTTTTCCCTATGTAAGACTTAGGGAAGATTTTCTGATCAAAGAATCGAGACTGGTTTCCAGTGAACACTTAGCACCTACTGCTCTATGGACAGTGAAGAAGAATTCCCTTTGAATGGTAGGGTTAGATTTTCTTTTTAAAGAAAGATACCCAGTTACATCAGCAATTTTAAAAGTTCAATTTCAAAGTCGAACTTTGGGTTCCCTAACTTATCCTTATTATTCTAGTTAGTGTAAGAAAGGAAGTGTGTGTGTGCACCAGTGTGTACTTTTCTAGTTAAGGAAAATGATTGTATAAGATATCGTGTAATTCTTGTGGCCTATGTTTTGAGGAGGATAGGAATAAATATCTGGCCTGAAAAATATATCCACTTTCATTTTTGTCTTGCTTTGGACTTTTTCTTTCTATAGATCTTAGCTGTTTAACGCTACTATTGATAGTACCTCATAACGCAAGTTATCTCAATTCTTTGGCCATTTTGGTCGAAGTAGATGAGCATTTGGAAAGATGTGAAGGGAGGGCTGGATCTTTTTTGGCTGGTTCAGTGTTAATTGGGTTCTGCATGTATCCATGACCCGTCTCAGTTACGCTGCTCACAGACTGCTCTGCTGTGCCCCAGTCATCCCATTTGTCTACAGCAGCTTCCAGTTAGAGAAGGTCGTAGGAGTCCGGGAGCTGCTGGCCCAGCCAAGCATCTCTGTAGGTCGTGGAGAAATAAGCCCGTTCACTTTTCTTCAGCAACCAATGAATGAGCTACTTGGAAGAAACTCGTCTTGGAAAATCAGCTGGGCAAGACAGGCTGCTCTTCTCTGTTGTTTTGGTGTGGCCTGTTCCCATTTTCCTCAGTCTCGCAGCAAAGTTAGGTCTCTGGCCACCCTGGTGTCTGTAAGTCCATAATTATGGGAACACTACTGCTAAGGACAAGACGCAAAAACAAAATACTGGACAAAACTGTAATCCTCCCTTTGGAGTAGTAGTGGTAAGCTATTCTGAAAGTCGGAGTTGAAACTCAGACAGTTTCACTGTCTACAAGAATTTCACCTGGTAATTTGAAAGCAAGTAGACATTATGATGTACTTTCAGGACTTGGGTAGGAAGGGTGAGGCCACGGACAACTCGAGTGTCCTTGGATGTCCTTGTTAAAAGTAGAATTCCATAGTAGATGGGCTATTGTTCTGATCCAGTAAGAGTTCTCTGATCTCTTATATCTTATGAGTCAAGCAGTATACTTTGACCTGTGTTAACCACATTTCAGGGAACAGCACTTCTTAATGCACGCTACTCTTCCCATGCAGATCATTAACGAATGAATGGTAGCTATATCTTTTCATCTCTGGCAGCCTTAAAATTCCATTGTTGGCCCCCATCCCATCTGTCATGCTGGCTTTATAAAAATTGGTAGAGAAGTGTTTTCTTTGTACTGTTTCATATATCTGAAGCTTCTCACCAGCTGCTAGACAGATTTAGTTTATTTATACAAGTCACTTCCGTATTTGTTGTTTAGCATTAGGTTTTATTTACAATGTCAAGTCCACAAGCATATTGAACCGGAGGGAGGGAAAACATAAATTTTGGCTTATTCTAATTTACACTAGGCAGTGTAGTATTGTTGTTAGTGCCATTGAGTTGATTCTGACTCTTAGTGACCCTTTGCAAAGCAGAGTGGAACCCTGCCTGGTCTTTTTGTGCCATCTTCTCACCTTCTGGCGCTGTATCAGACAATTGCTCCTCTGTATTCATAGGGTTTTCTTGGCCATTTTTTCCGGAAGTGGGTGGCCAGGTCCTTCTTCCTAGTCTGTCTTAGTCTAGAAGCTCCACCATGGGCGACCCTGCTGGTATTTGAAATCCTGGTGGCATAGCTTTCAGCATCACAGTAACATGCAGGCACCACAGTATGACAGCTGACATATGGGTGATGTGGTTCCCTGACCAGGATATGAACGCGGGCCACAGTGCTGAGAGTGCCGAATCTTAACCACTAGACCACCAGGGCTGGCTTATTGCAGTATTAGAAACTAGTTTTTGACAGGTTAAATATGGCAAATCACACTTCATTTTAGCAAAGTAGGAATTATGTTAGGATATATATGAAATGAGTTTCGGAGTACTTTTCTTGATACTAGGCACTCCTTTCTTTTTTGGGATATGTCCTGGGTAACCTGAGGAGGAAAGACCACTATGGATAGAAGGAGATTTTATTGATGTCATAATCTGTCACATGGTGAAAACTAGGGCAGCCATGAGTATTTCCTGCTTAGTTCAAAGGTTACGTTTTAAACAGGCTTATGTAAGTTAGCAAAACAAACAAAACTCTCCTCCTCCTGCAGCATTTCATAATCCCCTCCTGGTTTCAGCCTTTTCCCATCAGCTTCATTCCCAGAGCTGTTAGTCTGTCTCCCACTGTGACTTTTACCCAGAAATGTTTGTCCTTGAGGATATCCTTTCTCTCTTAGCCCCCTTCTCAGTCCTCTCCAGCTTAGACATTAAGCCTAAATTTTTGGTGCTTGAGCCCTCCTTGGACACAGCATCCATAAAGCAGACACACCAAAGGGGCAAAGAAGAAGTTGAAATACTTTAAGCAGGCCATTATTGGTTATTATTGAGCAGTCTGTTTACAAGATAGAAAATGCAGAATGCCAGGAGGATAATTACAATGCAGAATGACAGGAGAATGAATCCAGGCACAAGAGGAGAGGGGACAAGGGGTGGATGTTAGCCACAGAAACTTTGTTTGCCCCCTGCTGGGAAGAGAGTCCACCTAACTGTGGTGAAGCCACCCTCAGAAGTTAAATAGATCGTGTTTAGCCTTGAGATTTATTTCTCTGGACTTAGGGTGAGTTTTTATACGTCAAATTATGTTTTCTCATCAATGTCTGCTGTGATTTTGGAGATTTTTTTCCCAGACAGGCTTACATAACAATAAATAAATAACAGTTAAGAATATTAGCTTTTGACTTTACAGAATAGCCTGTGTTTATCAATTATATAATTAATCCCTGTCAAGTGAGTACACTAAAATTTAAAAAAGGCATCAAATATATTTCAGTAAATGATAGTTTTATTGAGAGCTCACTCTGAATTTAATCTGAATATTTAAACAGTCACGATGACTCTCCTTTGACTATCAGTATTTAGGAAAATTGTTTAAATATGGCATAAAATATTCTGAACCTTCTTCGTTTCCTAATAAATATTTTAGACCTATAAAGTTCTCTTTGATATTATTTTCCATGTTTCACAAATTTTGATGTTAAATATTTTTATCATCATTGAATTCTAAATCTTAATTTCCATTATGATTTTCATTTAACCATATTTAGTTTACTAGCATATGGAAATCTAGTCTTTTGTTTATGAAGTTCTAAATAGTTCGCAGTTTTGGTCTGAGAAGAAAGTATGTATAGTATTTGTCCTTTGGAATTTGTTAAGACTTTAGTCTTCCTTCAAAAATATTCTATGTATTCTTAAAGAATATGTATCCTCTGTTTATTGCAAGATGTTATGTGTGTGTGTGTCTGTCTGTAAAACAGATCAGCTTTGTATTATTGATTGCAGATATCTCTATTATTATTATTATTATTAGCCTACATGACAGCAGTATCTGAGAGAAGTGTGGAAAAACACCAATTGCAGTTGTTGATTTTTCAGTTTTTCCGTACAGTTTTCTTTCTTTCTTTCTTTTTAAGATTGGCACCTGAGCTAACATCTGTTGCCAATCTTCTTCCTGCCTCCTCCACCCAACCCCCTCCCCCCCCCCCCCCCCGTTCGTCTTCTCCCCAAAGCCTCCAAGTACACTGTTGTATATTCTAGTTGTAGGTCCTCCTGGTTGTGCTATGTGGGACATCGCCTCAGCATGGCTTGATGAGCGGTGCTAGGTCTGCGCCCAGGATCCAAACCTGCAAAACCCTGGGCTACCAACGCGGAGCGCGTGAACTTAACCACTCAGCCACGGGGCTGGCCCCTTTCTTTACAGTTTTAGTTTTTGCTTGAGGCTCTGTCATTAGGTGCTTATCTTCTTGTTCAATCGTCTTGTCCCTTTGTCAGTGTAAAATGACTTGGTGTCTCTTATGTAGTTTATTAAAATCATTATTTTTCTTTTTGTTATTTGCCTAGTATATCTTCTTTTTTTTTTAATTTTCAACCTTGTCTTTTGTTTTAAGCATGTTTCTTATAGTCAACATAATGTTGGATTTAAAAAATACATTCAGAGAGTCACTGTCTTTTAATTGGTGAGTTTAATTCATTTATATATATATTGTAATTACTATTATGTTAGGATTTCTGTCATTTTATAATTTTTATTTAGTGAATTTTGATTCTTCTTTCCTGCTTTCTCTTCAAAAAAGCAAATATTCTCCTGTTTCCAATGATAGATATTCTGTTTTTCTTTCTAAGGTCATTGCCCTTGAGATGTATAATCTCATTTATCTACTGATTTCTTAAACTTAATTGTCTGTGTTTCTGTCACCCCCCATAAGACAAATGATTTAACAGACTCTCATCTCCTGCTGGGCTACCCACCCCACCATGTTGATATTTTGCATAATTTTGGTTCTTAATCATTTTGGTTATGTTTTGCCCTTTTGTCCTAGTTTTTAGAAGACAACAGTAGACATTATTGAGTGCATTAAACATATCATAGTACTTCTTTTATTCAAATACTTGAAAAATTTGAGTGTTAGTATGGTTCTTTGTGTGACAAATGGTGGGTATTTTTATTTCTAATAATATGTTTATTGTGGCCTCACATTTGAATGGCAGTTTGGCAGTTTGAATATATAGTTCTGTGCTCAAAATCCTTTAATACTTTAAACATATTACTTTGATCTTGTATGTTCACTATTGCTGTTGAGAACTCTGATGTCAACCTGGTTCTTTTTCTTATATGATTTGCTCTATCAGATGCTTTTTGTCTTTTTTCTTTGTATTTGATATTCTTATATTTTGCAATAATGTATCTTACATGCAGTATTTTCTTTATATCCCTGTTTGACACTCTGACTCCTTTGGCTTGAGGTCATTGAAGTTCCTTTAATTTTGAGGAATTGGTCATTATTTCTTTAAATATTTCTTCCTCTCAATTTATTTCTTCCTCTGAGACCTGGGTGTTGGCAGTTTCACTTCTTTTCTATATATTACAAATCTCTACATCTCTGAATTTTCTAATTTGAGTTTGCGGTCTTAGTTTTCTTTGTGTTCTTAGACATTATAGTTTACCAGTCCGTTGTGAAGGAGGAATTTGTGTGTGTGCGCATGGTTATGATGAGTTGGCGCCGCCTTCTCTTCCTTCTTTCTTTTTTCTGCTCCCACTCTGGTTCTTGCCCCGACCAGGTTCACCTAGGTACTTTGGTTCAGAACTGGGTCTTCTTCTTTGTGCACATAACTCTCATCCTGGGCATGGAAGGGTAAGCATGTCAAATCCACTTCCCCAGGCAAGTGGGGACCTTTCTCATAGATTTTTGGCTTTCGTTTAGTGTGGAGAGCATCTCTCAACCCCTAGTTCTACATGCAAAGCCTGGTTCGAGCCCCCTGCCCCATGCCTGGTGTACTGGAGGTGTTTTGACCTAAGGACATCACAGGGTTTAAACGTCTGGCTGGTTCTGCTGCTTTCGATAGATCCCGGAACCAGTGGGCCCATTTGGTTTGTGCTCCCACTGACTTCTGAGTCTGAATGTCTCCTGTCTGTTTCTGTTTCACAGAGATGTGTAACAAGTTTTTGAGTGCAGTAATATCTTTTAATTTACTTTTAAAATGTTATTTTACATGTTTTTTTAAGTTGTTGTTGGGCATATATAGGAGGAGAGGTGGGTCTCCACTTAAAATTTCATTGCCATCTTGACTGGAAATTTCCTGACTGGCCTTTATTGTGAAAATATTCTATGTTGTTATAAGTGCAGTTAGTCTGTTCTTGGTAAATTGAACTGTTTGATATTTAGAAGCATCTAAGATTGTTCTGACCTGACAAGTGTATTTGCTTGCCAGTGGAACCACAGTAGCAGTCTGCATTTGTCTTCCAGTTAACCAAATGCATAACTGTGAAGTTTGCTAGAATTAAGTTCAACTAATAAATTAGATCCTTTCTTTTTTTTGCTTTCTCTTTTCTGTCCCGTTTTCCTTTTCTTTCTCACTTCTGCTAATATGTAAGCCAGGATATTTAAGAGAGGGTAACATAGAATTTTCTTGCTGCTTTAGAGACAATCCATTTCTGAGGAATAACAAAATTTCTGTGGTTTCATACCATACCCAAACATTTTAGACTAAATGGAAGACAGCAGGTAAAGGATTCAAAGAGAACTACCTCTGTGGCCGAGTGGTTAAGTTCACATGCTCCGCTGCGGTGGCCCAGGGTTTGGATCCTGGGCGCAGACATGGCACCGCTCGTCAGGCCACGTTGAGGCGGCGTCCCACATCCCACAACTAGAAGGACCTGCAACTAAGATATACAACTATGTACCGGGCGGGGGGGGGGGGGGGGGGGGCGGGCGGGGGTTGGGAAATAAAGCAGAAAGAATAAAAAAGATTGGCAACAGTTAGCCTAGGTGCCAATCTTTAAAAAAAAAAAAAAAAAGAAAAGAAAAGAAAGAAACAAAGACAACTACCTCTGACTTCTTAACTGTTAGGAAATCTATCTGAGGGGAAGACAAAGAAGAAATGAATGAAATGGGAGGGAAAACTCAAAGCCTTGTTCCCTGCAACAAGGTGAAAGCAGTTCTATTTAAGTAAAATGACCATAAGATGAATGGAGAGAATAGCTTATCATCAGAACAAGAAAGTTCAACTTACTGCAGTAAAAGCTTATCAGTGTATTGAAATTAAGGAGATAAGCATTCTCTGAATTGTTAGATATGGTAGACTTATCAAGTTCTTGTTCCCTCTTCTTGCTCTAATTTAGTCTATCGTGAAAATAAAACACTTGTTCATGTACTCAAGGTCATAAAGAAATCAGGCTAAATAGTGAAATCCAGAAGCTGTCATGAAACTTTTTGCCCAGTGTTTTTTTTATTTTTAAAGATTTTATTTTTCCTTTTTCTCCCCCAAGTCCCCTGGTACATAGTTGTATATTTTTAGTTCTGGGTCCTTCCAGTTGTGGCATGTGGGATGCTGCCTCAGCATGGCCTGGTGAGCCGTGCCATGTCTGCGCCCAGGATCCGAACTGGTGAAACCCTGAGCCACCGAAGTGGAGCGTGGGAACTTAACCACTCAGCCATGGGGCCGACCCTTTTTGCCCAGTTTTTTGAGAATTTATGTCAATGGAGGGAATTTTAAATATTTGCAAAATAACACTTCTCTGTATTTAGCAGAATAATAACGGCAACAATCACCACCACCATCACCACCAATATTGCTTAAGGAGAAGCCTGCTGCTTACATCTGAAGTTCCTCCAAGGTTCTCTTACATTTCTACATTTTCTCCTTTGTTCTCTCCATCCAATGCCGTGACTTCAGTTCTACCTACATGACTCTCAAATAAAGTAAATTGTCCTAGACCTCTCTCCTGAGCTCTGGGATTGTATAACCATCTCTCCTCTGGATATTTTCACCTGGAGTTTTTATTGACACCTCACGCCCAAGATGTCTACAACTGGTTTTGTTATCTCTCACACCCAGTTTGCTCCTTTTTTGTTATTCCTTATTCCAATGCATAAATCTACCATTCACCCAGTTACCTAAGCCGAGAACTTGAGGGTCATCTTAGATTTCTCTCTCATTGTTTACTTTTTTTTTCCTCCACTTTTTTTTTATTGCAGTAACATTTCATTATTAACATTGTATAACTTTCAGGTGTACATCATTATATTTCGAATTCTGTGTAGATTACATCATGTTCACCACCCAAAGACTAATCACAATCCATCACCACACATGTGAGCCTAATCACCCCTTTCGCCCTCTTCCATTCCCCTTCCCCTGTGGTAACCACCAATCCAGTCTCCGTTGCTATGTGTGTGTTTGTCTTTGTTTTTATCTTCTACTTATGAGTGAGATCATACCGTATTTGACTTTCTCCCTCTGACTTATTTCACTTCGCATAATACCCTCAAGGTCCATCAATGCTGTCACAAATGGCTGGATTTCATCATTTCTTATGGCTGAGTAGTATTCACTTGTGTATATATACCACATCTTCTTTATCCATTCGTCCCCTGAAGGGCAGCTAGGTTGCTTCCAAGTCTTGGCTATTGTGAATAAGGCTGCGATGAACTTAGGGGTGCATGTATCTTTAGGGATTTGCGTTTTCAAGTTCTTTGGATAGATACCCAGCAGTGGGATAGCTGGATCATATGGTAGATCTATTCTTAATTTTCTGAGGAGACTCCATACTGTTTTCCATAGTGGCTGCACCAGTTTGCACTCAGACCAGCAGTGTATGAGGGTTCATTTCTCTCCACATCCTCTCCAACACTTGTTGTTTCCTGTCTTGTTACTTATAGGCATTCTGACCAGAGTAAGATGATACCTCATTGTAGTTTTGATCTGCATTTCCCTGATAGTTAATGATGTTGGACATCTTTTCATGTGCCTGTTGGCCATCCATATAGTTTCTTTGGAAAAATCTCTGTTCAGGTCTTTTGCCCAGTTTTTAATTGGGTTGTTGGTTTTTTTTTGTTGAGACGTATGAGTTCTTTGTATATTTTGGATATTAGCCTCTTATCTGATGTATGGTTTGCAAATATCTTCTCCCAATTGTTAGGTTATCTTTTCGTTTTGTTGATGGTTTCCTTTCTCATCATTTGCTTTTATTCACAGAGTTTTAATGACTGTAATACTGGAATATCTCTTGAATCCATTCTCTGGATCATATCACTTCCCTGCTTAATCCATGTACTAACTTCCCAATGCCTATAGCACAAATTCAGATACTTTAGTGTTGTAGTCAAAACTCTTCATCCTACTTTATACACCTGCTTTCTGCTTTCGACCCTACTGTCCGGCCAAATCCAACTCCCTGTGCCTCTGAAAACTGCCACTTTCTCTCTTGTTTCTATGCTTTCAATCTTGATACTTTCTCTATTAGGGCTTCTTTCCTTGAAAGTCTGGCAATAGTTTCTTCCTGTTCCTGTTTCCTGACTCCCATGTCTTTCACCCCCACCGTGGGCAGCTTTGGAAACTCCCTTCTCTGACTCTCAAGGCTCTGTGATAGAATCATAGTGTACCTTATACCACCTTCTGCTGTGTTTGTCTTTACTGACTGTCTTTGGCACTGTACTATGAACACCTTTAGGTTAGGGATAGACTCTTCACTTTTATAACTCCGTGTCCGTGATGTGCCTTGTGCATAAGTAGAAGCTCAGTAAATGCTTGTTGATTGAATAAAGAGGGTGAGAGATGGCTTGAAAAGGGAGAGGATGGTAATCAGAAGCTGTGTGCAGATTTTGTAGCAATACTTTCAAGTTTGTAGATTTTTTCCCCTTCTCACTCCTGGAGGCATTGGCTTTCCATATTCATGATAGTTCATGTGGCAGTGAGTCCAGTCTGTATTTCCTGAAGACTCCTGGTTTGCCTGGCACTGCATTGTATTCTCTAAGGATTACCAAGACTGAGACAGACTCCATCCTCAAAAAATGCATAATGGAGATGGGGACTAAAACCAGGTCATGAAATCCTTAGATGACAGTGAAACGCTAAGTTGATTACTGCTTATAATTGTGAGAAGGAGTGGAGAGGCAGACAAGGTGGTTGGAAGTGCTTTGCGGAGAAGGTAGGAATTAAGCTGGATGTTGTGAGGAAGGCATTTTCTCTTCCAGATGGTGGTAGTTCTATTTCTAGTGTGTTTCTTATCTTGGAATCTGTTCATAGTGAAAATCCTTCAGCACCGTTTTTGTTCACTTACCGGAACAACCGTGTTCCTCACAGGTGATTTGCCTGTCTGTAGATGCCCGTTAAAAGGTAACACCCAAGGCATGAAGTCATGTGACACTCAAAAGAAGTGAAAGGTGAAAAACGATGAGAGTATCTGACTTTAATTCTCAAGTACAAATTAGTTTCATAGGATCTAAAATCTTTACTCCATAGATCATTGAATATAGAATTTTTTTAAAAAAGTTTTACTATTTTCCTAGTAGTTAAAAAGTAGTAACTTGATTTTGGTGAACTAAAGTTTCAGAAATGGTTATAAATATTTAATGTTTATGTGCCTGATATTAGCGTTTCCTTGAATTCAGTGATTCTCATGTAGTTAAGCTCATTCCTGAACAGTGAGGGAGAAAGGAATTTTGTGCACATGGAAAGTAGGGTGAGGTGTCTCTTCGTTTGATCAGTTTGTGTAAACATATTATTCCCTTCTACCAATATTCTTTTCACTTGAGGGTTCAGGTTGCTACTGTTTGGCAGGAAGAGAGAAATTCTCTGAATAGAATGTGATGTAATACGTTGAACGATAATTTGTGCTGTGTCAGTCTGCTTGGGAAAAGGATTTGAGGCAGTGTTGATGAGCTAGTATATCTGATGTAAAAACATGTCAGGCATCTTTTGAAAGTAACATGAGACCCTTGCACTCCGCTTCCCCAAGGTTGCTTCTCATTGATAGGTTTCTCCTTGTAGGAGTGAGTCAGGGAATAGCTGGTCCCAGACTCTCATTTGCTGCTTTTGCTCTGTCATGCCCTACCCTGGAGACAGGAAGTGAGGCCCAGAGAGCAGAGGGCCAGGATCCAGGCTCCTGAAGCCAGGAAGCTGCTTGCATCTGACGCACTATGGAGGTTATCCTGTTCTGCTTCAGAGCTGTTCATATTTTGCTACTTCTGGCCAAGTCCTGAATTGGCAGCTCTCATGCAGGTAAATGTTCAGGAGGTGACTTTAGATTCTCTGCTGCGGTTGTGTTTGAGACTCGCTTAATTTTGAAGGGAGTCATTGCTCATGATGACGGAGCGAACAAGGAGGAGCCTGGGAAAGCTGGAGCTCCAGCCCCTTGTTCTCAGGCAGAAAAGACCGAATGGACTTGAGCTATCCAGGCACTGGGGAAGAAGTAGCCTTTGTTTTGCAGTGGACTGTGTCCCAGAACGAAAATAAATCAAAAGGAAATCAGAGTGGTCTATCAGTGGGTTTTGGTTCATTTGCCTGAAAATTGGCCCTTCTGTTTGGGGCTGAATTATTCCAATTAGCTAAACATTTTTGTGGTGAAGGGCTGTAGGAAAAGTGACTCCGCTGAAAGCAGAATCATACCGTATTCTAGACTGTATGTTTGTGAATGGGGACAGGGCAAGGCTTTACAGGGAGACAGACCAGGGAGAAGGCCTGCCCGTGTTTGTCTCTTACCGCATCATTTCTCCCTCCCTCCCCAACAACGCATTATGAAAGAAAAAGACTCAGAAAATTCCTCCTTACCAGAATCTTCTGCACAGGATCATCCAGATATCTTTCCCCAGCTGCCCCCCACGGAATTCCTTCTTCCAGCCATCACCACCATCTGTAACTCCTACTTCCCTGAATTCAGCTTTTCTAGATCTCCATTTCTAAGATTCTCTCTCTTAGCCTTAGTTGTAAGCTGGGTCAGCGTTAAATAAGAATTTTCTCATACAATCAATTTTCAAGATTAGTATCTTGGGATCTAGCTTAATCAGAGCCCAGAAATTCTCTTGTGCTTCATTATTAGTAGAGTTGAAATCCATCTAAGATGGTTTTCTGAGAGCGAGTTCCTTGCTGTTCCTGCCATTCAGGCATACTCTATTTCTACGACCTAGGACTGAGGAAAAATTGTTTAATCGGCTAAAAGCTGTTTGTGGCTGGGGGTATGGACCTCTACGTTGTGTATCATCTGCTTCCAAGGCAGTTTGTTGACCAGCTATTATGGCTCATCACTTATCAAATCAAGGCCAAGTCAGTGTCATCTTAATAGAATGTGCTGCCTCTGCAAGGCATCCCAGAGCAGCTGATATTAATGGGGACCATGGGTTTGGTGAGGCGTCCAGGCTCTGAAGGGTGCTGTTCAGGTGCATTTATGGTTTCCGGGAGCACTGTGAGGGCAAGAAGACCAGTTGTGGGGAACAACTGCTCTGATGAGCGCTCCTTTCCATCTTCTGTGTTTTTCACCCAAGCCCATAGTGTGTACAAATGATACCAAACATATTTCATAGAATGGTTCTCTGTGAGTGAATAAATCATGCAACCCATGTAAAAAATGCTTTTAGGGGTCAGCCCGGTGGTGCAGAGGTTAAGTGCTCACGTTCCACTTCGGCGGCCCAGGGTTTGCCGGTTCCGATCCCGGATGCGGGCATGGCACCGCTTGGCAGGCCATGCTGTGGTAGGCGTCCCACATATAAAGTAGAGGAAGATGGGCACGGATGTTAGCTCAAGGCCAGTCTTCCTCAGCAAAAAGAGGAGGATTGGCAGCAGTTAGCTCAGGGCTAATCTTCTTCTTCTTCAAAAAAAAGAAGAAATGCTTTTAGTTTTGGTTTAAAATCATCCCCTGCAGTCACTGCAAGGGCCTGATTCTTGTATATTCTAGCCTGTACATTTGTGAATGGGGACAGAGTAGGGCTTTCCAGGGAGACTTAGACCAGAGAGACGGCCTGCCCACATTTATCTCTTACCACATCATATCTCCCTCCCTCCCTCCCCAACATCCTCTCTAATGATCACAGGGAAATGGAAGTTTCTCTGTGTCCGAGATTTTAATAAGTTTGGCTATTAAATTGTAATCCAAGACACCAGCTCAGAAGATAAGGTCCCTTTGGAGTTGTTTAATTTATTATGCACTAAGTGGTGATTGACAATGGCTTAAAGAACCATCAGGTGACTAGAAAGTGAGAGGTTGGAACCTTTGGGGCTGGTGCACTGCTCTGAATTGTTCTTGAGGTTATCATTGATTTATAACTGTGTTCCTCCTAGATTAGGAAGTCTTTGTGGCCACCATTAAAGCTTTCATCTTCCATTTGATCTGATTTTGATTGTTCTATTTTCTTGTGGGGTAAACACTCCTTAGTGTGTATTATCTATGATTTATTTTAAGCATCTTTGGTTGAAAATAAAATAAAAACTTTAATCATAGGACACCCAAATATTCTCAGGTTGAATTGTAAATGTAATTTTGGATATAATTGGATTGACTGATCGAGTGATGCCGTATAATTATTAGTAGAGTTCGTTATTCTCCTCTAAGTATTTGTTTGGAAGTTGATGCTTTTTTTCCCCTCTCTAGGTGACAGTCCTAACCCTCCTAAGGAGGACACCCCCCCCAGCAGTCTTGACTCACTCTCCTCCCCATCTCCCACGACTGCAACTGTCCCCGGGCCTCCTGGACCAGACAAAAACCACCTTCTCGCAGATGGGGGCAGCTTTGGGGACTGGACATCCACTGGGTAAGTAGTTGTGCTTCTGTTTGGTGCTGATGGAAGGAGGGCCGTGACCTTCATTTTGAAGTTTATGTGGCCAGTAGGTACTGAAGCCATTAGATCTAAGGACCTTTGTTCTCTATAATTAGTGGGGCTGCCAAAGGGAGAAGGGTCCATAAAAAAGGCCTTTCTTGAATAGTGTCTCTGTGTTCGTAGGATGGAAGGGCTGGATGGGGTGCTATTTCATGTCTGTTTTAAGTTTAGTTCTGTGGAAGTTTTGGGTTGCACAAAAGGAAATTTGTTATTGTCCTACTCAGGATGTTTTCTTACTAGTTATGCAAACTTTTAGAGATGTGAAAATGCATGCATTGTGATCAGTAGACTCTTGAAACTCTCTGTAGAATCATATTTTACTTATATGAATCTTTGAGAGCTTTATGCTAGTGTTCTGCTCTATTTACTCCCTAGCACTCTGCATAATTGACAATTGATGGATGAAATATCTGATTTCATCTTCTCAGTTTAGTTTTGTTGCCAGGTATGTGTCACTCAGCTCAGGTATGTTAGGACAGATAATACCAATACAAACAAAATACCATGGACCTGGCTTGACCACATGAGGCTTTGTCTTTCTGTGCTGATTGAGGCTCTGGGGTAAATGCAGTTTGGTGGTGTGTGGGACATCAAAAGAGCGTCACATTTCAAACAAATGCTCAGAGAAGAAAAACAAGAAGTCTAGTAATCATAACTTGGCATTACTTGATTAGTCAATCAAATTACATCCAAAAATACATTTATAAATCAGCCTGAGAGTATTTGGGTATCCTGTCTTTAAAGTTAAAGAAAAAAAAATCTTTTAAGTCAAAGTTGCTTAAAATAAATCACAGATAATGATGTCATCCGACCCTAGCTGGGCATTCTTGGGACTTTAAATGGACTTGGAAAGTGTTCCTCACATTACTTGGCTTTTTATAGTTACTGCTGGATTCACATGAAATCATTATGAACTTATTAAGTATTGAAAGAGGCTGGGAGAAATTTGGTATGCTAAAATTTGGGGGTGACCTGAAGACTTTGAAAATCTAATCAAAAATCAAAGTTAAACAAAGTATAGAAACACATTCTCCAGATGAGATTTTTCACCCAAGGTTGTCATATATGTATATTTATATGCTGAAGACTGTGTATTATGGATTTATATTACATATTACTCAAACATGCTTGTCATTTTTACTATTCTTTTTCCAGAATAAAAGTATTCTTTTCACTTTAGTCCTCCAAGCAACAAGGACAGTGGTTACGTAGGTTCTTAGAATCTGTAATGCTGGGCGCTCTTGGGGTGGAATTTGGCCTCTGTGTGTGTGTGTGTGTGTGTGTGTGTGTGTGTGTGTGTGTGTGTTTTAAAGCAAAAACCAGATCTCTAATTTCTTTCAGTGAGCGTATGTCGCAGTCAGTGGAGAACAGTTTACTCAGTCATCCTTCTTCCATAGTGGTGACATTATGAGCCACGATATAGCCAATGCTCAATTCACAGCACGTCTATGCTGGAAACATGAAGAGCTTGATATTCTTGGTCATAAATCAAACGAGGAGTGAATTCCCCAGCTTCCTATTCATACAAATTTTAAAATGTCGTGGAAAGCACTCCAACGTTGAGAGGCCAGAAAAGGAGAGGGGGAAAATAAGTAGTTGAAGCAAGTTTAGCAAGGAGGTTTTTGTTATAATGTCGACTTTCTCCTACTTTAAGAACTTGACTTTTTTCTGTGTGTTGGATAAAATACATCTGTATTTCTCTTAACTGTATAAAATGTTTCTTGGGTATCTTTTAGAGGATTTGCTTGTAAGCATATTTCAGTCCGGATTTATCATTAGGAGTGCTTCTCAAACTTGAGCCCACACCATGGTCACTTGGAGGGCTAGTTAAGCCTACATTGCTGGGCCCCACCCCAGAGTAACTTTTGAGAGGGAGCCTAAAAATGGACATTTCTAACATGATTCCAGGTGATGATTTGCAAACCCTTATATAGACAGCTACCCCCACCCTCCACCCCCCGCAGTTCTAGGCGTGTGTTGATTGTAAACAGCTTCTATGAGGAGTATAGGTAGGATAAATGATATCTCTTTCTCCTTTTTCTTTTTTTCTTTTTTTAACTCTTCTGGGATGATGTGTTTGCTGTCTCCAAGTAGCCCTTGTGTGCCTCTCCCATACTTGGATTCCCTCTGCCTGAAATATCTCCCCCCCTTTTTTGCTCAAGATGATCTGACCTGTCTGCAGGGTCTAATTGAGTTTTCACCTTCAGGAAACTCTCTCTAGTGCCCTCGTCTACAGGAAGATTCTAAATAATGTCTTTCTCTGTCTATAGCCGATACTTGCCATTAAGAAAATATTGCCTTCTCGTATTAGTTAGTATTTACCTTTTGTGTTATTTGATATTTCAGTGGTATATGTGGATGTGTATCTATGCATCTATATTAGTATCTCCATCTGCCTGCCTAGCTCTCTCTCTCAGTCAGTTTGGGCTGCTATAACAAAAATACTTTGATTGACTGGCTTATAAACACCAGAAATTTATTTCTCACAGTTCTAGAGGCTGGATTTCCAAGATCAGAGTGTCAGCATGGCTCTGGGCAGAGCCCGTTTCCAGTTTGCAGACTCCAGACTTCATGACTCTTATAAGGACTTTTATAATCCCATTCATGAGGATTCCCCTCTCAGGACCCCATCGAATCCTAATTACCTCCCAAAGGCCACACTTCCTAATACAGTCACATGGAAAGGGGTAGGGTTTCAACATCTCAGTTTTGGGGGAACACAAACATTCAGTCCATAACACTATCTAATCTTTCCTTTCCTCCAAGACAGATTATAAAATTCTCAATGATAGGAATTGGGTGTTATACTCTTTGAACTTTTTAGTGATATTAACATAGTTATTAATAAATATTTTATTTCCAATTTTAATATGTATTTATAAAAATACTTTTCTTTTGGAAATTTCATTCCTCTTTTTTTTTTTTTAAAGGTATGCTTTTTTTGGTAAGGAAGATTGGCCCTGACCTAACATTTGTTGTCAGTCTTCCTCTTTTTTTTTTTTTCTCCCCGAAGCTCCAGTACATAGTTGTACATCCTAGTTGTAAGTCCTTTTATGTGGGATGCTGCCACAGCATGGCTTGATGAGCCATCAGCCTGGCCCCATGGAAATCTCATTTCTTTCCGTATATCGTTGGAAGTCTCTTAGGCAACTGTGTTTGGTTTCCGATCTTTCTTCCTTCTAAACTTTAAAACCTCTTCCTCCAGGAATTTCACAGAATTAATCTCACTGTTTTCTGTTTATAGCATTTTTCTTTGTTTTCTTAGCATTTGTAAATTTAGTCTTCATTGTGTGTATTATGTTTTTTTGTTTTTTTTTTAATCTATCATCTCTGCATACCAGCTGTACAGTATTGAATATAGTAGGATCTGAGTAAATGCTGATAAAGATTCTTTTTTAATAAAACCAAAGTTGCTGTGGGGTCATTAAAATTCTACTCAGGGCTTTAAAACAGAGGCACTGTCTGGGCCACTTGGTTTTAATCCAGGGTGGTGACTCTCCATTCCAAAATTTACACTTGCTGTATCTCAGGTCCTAAAAAATGGAATCCAAATGTGTGTGGAACCCATAGTACCACAGTAGCTCTGTTTTACAAAAATGCCGTGACCCTAGCCCCTGAAAGCAAATTTACAGAGGAAAACCTACAGCAGCCGAGATTCTGATCTAGGCAGTGTGTAAATACAGCTGTAGTCTCTGACAGGTCGAAAACAATACAGCAGAATTGGATTTCTCGGGTTTCTGCTGATGTTTATGACTTGTGGGTATTATTCATTGCAGTCAATCAATCTGGAGCTATTACTTACCTGTACACTCAGTAAGGTGATGGGTGACTTTATTGCCAGTGAAGAATTGCTAGCTCAGTCTCCTTGGAGGACATTACATCATAGGTCAAGGTATTTCAAATATTCCAAAGTCATTTTTTTTCCGATAAAGTACTTTTCTCTAAACAGGTTTTCTTCAATTGTAAATGATGGAGCAGTTTCTTGACAAGTAATCCTCTTAGATTCCCTGCCACAAAAGAAAATCTCTTTTAAGAAATACCAGGCATTGCTATCTGCTGCCTCTACAGATTTCAAATGAAAAGGAACACCTCCTTTCCTGCCAGCACATTCCCACATTCAAGATGGCAGCTTCTTAGAATAGCTCTTTGTAGCTGGGAATGCTGGTACTCCAAGATGCAACTCACTCTGTGCTCTGGCAGACCAGGAGAGTGGTAGACCCTTCCCTCCTACCTGATGAGAGGCTTGGCTTAGTTTATCCTGAATGTTATGACATTCCTGATGCGTCTATCCCAGGTGCTGTCTACCCAGACTTGATGCTAGCTGCTTAAAATCGTTAGACAGTAGACCCCCCCACTGCATTTACAGCCTTGTGCGTGTCATCCCTAGACTTTGTGTCTTTGTGTGCACTTACTGGTGACCGTATTTATTCTTGTCAATAAAATAACTCGCTTCCTTTAAATTGGGCAAACAAATAGAGATTTCCCATTGACAACTACTTGGCATTTTAAATTACCTGACTGTTGGTTCTGTGATTGCTTTTCAGGAAGTTGATGAATTTTGATATCAAAGCGCCCCTTAAATTTGACTTGTGGCTTAGTATACCACAACAAACCATGAGGGATTTGTCTGAAGTTTAGAAAAATAATCATCTTAAACAGTTTTTAACAGATTTCTGTGAAATTTGGCACACACCCAGAAATTATAAGGTGGCGGTCATAGGCAGACTTTGTCTTCACCTCCTCCCTTCCTGTCTTTTTCTTTTCTTTTCCCCTCTCCTCCACCCCTTCTGGGAGGGCTTCCTCACTCCCTTCACTGCTTGATCTTACTGCTCCCAACCGCTGGTGGACCACAGGCAGTCAGTTCACCCTAGAAGTTGGCGTTTATATTTTTACCTCTTTCATTATGATTATTGTTTCAAAAGAAAATAGGTAATTTATCTTTTAAAAGTTCTCTCTCTCTCTCTCTTTTTTTTTTTTTTTTGCATATCTGCTTTTTTGTTAACTTGACTAAAATGATCACATACTGCTTTTGTAACAAGGGAAAGAAAGCTATATAAATTTAAAAATAGATCAGGAGAGAGTGATACTTAACCCAAAGGAATGAACTGCCCATCACAGGGATTTCCAGCAGCTATATTGGCTAGTGGGGAAGTCATATCCTGATAAGGTATGTACCTTTTCTCTGCTTCCCTGTAGGTTGGCCCTGGTGACAGAATGTGGTGGGTTACGTTGACCAAGATTTCTAGTAGAGCCAGTGGTTTCATGTGGAAGGATGTGCTCTCTGGTGCTGGGTACTCTGAAGAGTGCGTGGGAAGCCAGTCCCCTTTCCCATACCTAAGTGAGCAGCAAAGTCCCTGGGTGTTCAGAAAGATTGAGGTCTAAGAAACCTCAAGTGTAAGGAGGATCAGGTTCAAATGAGCAGGAAGAGCATGTCACTTGCTATGACCCCACAACAGCCTTTTAAATTCTACTCAGAGGTTAGTTCCTTTCTGGACCTTCTGTTGGGAGACTGGGGACTGACAGGGAGCAGAAAGTTTTGCTTCAGCAGTGGCTCGTGGTTGGGGGGCTGCAGGGAAGGCTTAATTAGACAGTTACCCTCTTACATTTCGCAGAATCAGAAACCAAGGAGCATTAGTTATGGGAGGCAACCAGACTTTTTTTAGCTGCTTTATAAATGATATTTCATTTTAATTCTCACATCAAGCTGGTGGAGTAGATATTATCTTCATTTTTAAAGATAGGCAAACCGAGGCACAAAGAGAGTAAGAAAATTGCCCCAAGCCACATGACTAATAAGGGACAGAGGTGGAGTTTGACCCTGATCTGTCTGCCCCAGTGATGTCTGGGTCCCGTAGACTTGTTTTACTGTAGGGATTGAAATTGTCTGGTTGCATATGGGAACCTTGTTTAAATTGTAGGTGTTTCCCGATTCTGAGACCCAGTGAGATGACCATGGCTGTCAGCTGCTCATTGCCCTTGTTTTGAAGAAGGAGCACTAACCCTCCTCTAAGTCATGTGGCTGTGGTTTATAATTATCTCTGAGGAATAAACACTTGAATCTGGTGGCTGCACATCCATCGTCCAACACCTTTGGCTGAGATTTGAGGAGGGCGTCCTCTCCCGCAACAGAGCAGAGAGACTTGGAAATGTGATATTTTGCACAGAGCAGAATCTACAATATTTTTATGAGTAACATGATATCCAGTTATCTCCCTTTAGCTTCAGTAAAGCTCTGGAAGCTAATCACAGGACCCAGATACTTGGCCATCGACCATATATGTCTAGTCACATTCCTTTTTTTGGGTACAACTCTTGTCCTATACGTTTGCTTGAATCTTCTCTCCAACTTTGTATGGAAGTTACGCCATCCCCACTGCCTAGCATCCTCACATCCTTCCATACACGTCCCTTGTGTTTTTGGTACTTGGCACTTGCGTGTGGCCTAATTCACATCTTCCTCTGCTGTGCTGTAACTACACGTTCTGAAATTTGGAGGTTTTATTTTCGAGCCAGGATGTTAATTGTTCATAGAACTTTCAAGCCCCGTGAGGAAGAGTTGACTTTCTAAAATGAAGACTTATGTCTGAATTTCATAGTAGCTTTTCTACTGCTTAAGACTCAAGAAAAAATTGTTTTCTCATTATAGTTTTGTTTTTGTTTTTAGTTTCATTGGGTTTTTTTGGTTGTAATTTATCATTTGCTGTGCATGGATTGATTAGCTGTGTCTTGATAGCTCCATGCAGGCAGAGGCCTCATGAGCTCTCTGTAAGTTGTAAGGCAGTTGAGACAGTACAGCACTGATTTCAGAGTCAGATGGGCCTGGCTTTGCATCCTCATTCTGCTCCTTAAAACCTTCGAGGCCTTATATAAATTATTTAAGCAAACCAAGGCTTAGCACGATTATCTCTAAAAGAGGAGTAACAACATCTGCCCCTCTGGACTCTTGGGAGGTTTCAAGGTACCACATGTAGTAAAACCCAGTCACTGCTCCCCTGAGAGCTCCAGGTGGCCACCTGCTTGGATTTTCCTTCCCTCTGAGAACCTAACTTGATATTCTTCATTTAACTTGACCCGACTTCCTGGTTCGTCAGTTATATAATATTCTCACTAAATAGCTCAGGGAAGTAACCTCTCTGGCCCTGGAGAAGCCTTAGATGTTGACCTGAAGTTGTGTTGTTTCCAGTGGTTACTGCAGTCATTCCAGGAGGACTCAGCTTGTTGGGTCGCCCTTCCTAGCTCTCTGTGTAAGAACCTCCGTTGTGGAAGCCTCTGAGAATAGGGCCCATGGATGTCACATGACCAAGGCATGGGGTTCCCGCTGAGTCTCAGTCAACTCTAAATTCTTCAGAGAGGTATGATAGCTCACCCATCACGACAGATAACCTGTAAAACAGCTTGGTCAGTCACAGGAGGATTTTTCTTAGCAGAGTAACATGGTACCTCTTTCGAGCTGTGCTTGGCAGCCCCTGTTTCATGTATTTTAGCCCTCACGTTGGGTGGCAGCTATTTTCCACATAAGAATTGAGCTGGTAGAAACATTCCTGTCAGTTACCCTGCAGGACCACAATGCTGAGACATCTAAAGCCCCATAATTTTCTGAAATGAAGCTGCAGTTCCTTTTCCGTTCAGCCAGCCAGCTAAAGTTCAAGCTCTTACCTGATTCTACAGTGATCATCGGAAGGAAGATAAATGGGATTCAAGCAACAGTCTTTGAGTGAAAGATTGATCGGAGAAGTCATTCTAAGACGGTCCTTTTATAGCAAAACCGAAGAAAATGATCACCCTGGGAGCGAACTCTGTGAGATGTAGGATGACTAGATGGTGGTGTCCTTTCTTGTGAAGGAGGGAGACCACCTGGGAGCCTCAGCATCCCACAGGGTGAGGACTGAGTGTGCTGTGTGGCCATGTCCAACTTCGAAAGGCTCTGTTTTATCTGTGCTCAAGTGGTTTCCTACGGTGCCCTGCCTCCTCTCCCTGCCCCTCCCTCTCATGCAAAAGACATTTTTTCTCAAGGGTGAGCAAGTTATTGCTTTTACATGCTGACTTGATATATTGACTGCCTGCCTCCTGCATAGGCGGTGATTGTGAGCAATTGGTGAAGAGAGCTTCTGTTGCAGGAAAGCCCTGGGCGTTTGCAGGTCGGCTTCTGGCACACATGGGAGCCCCACGCCACAAAGCCTGTGAAGACAGAGGACGGGGAGGGCTTCTCAAGCCTAGAGGAGTTTGCCATCATCCTTGTCTTCATCTCCCCCAACTCTCTACTTCCAATGGAGTCTCATTTGGTTTCTCTAGTCCGGGGATCAGCAAACTGTGGCCCACTGCCGCTTGTTTTTATAAATAAAGTTTTATTGGAACACGGCCACTCAGTCATTTACATTTTGTCTATGACAGCATTTGCACTGCAGTGGTGGCAGAGTTGAGTAGTTGTGAGAGAGACCACATGGCCTGCAAACCCTAAAGTATTTGCTGTCTGGCCCTTCACAGGAAAAGTTCACTGACCTTGATCTAAGCTATAAACAAAACTAATTTTTTTGGAAGAGTCCACATTTCTTAAAACCCAGTTTCAAGAAGTGTGCTTACTTGCCATGTTTTCAGGGGGTATTGCAGTGACTTTTTAATGTAACCCTCATGAATCTTTTCTTGTTGTTGAACCAACTAAAAGTTTTCCTTATGCTTTTTGGATCCCAAGCCTTCAAGTGTGTGATCATAATCTCAAAAGGCCTTTAGTGTTTCAGTGATTAAAAGGTTTATTTGGGGTTGTTCTTTTTACCTCCTAATGTTGAAAATAACAATTTTATTTTGAAAAAGTTTCAGAATCACAGAAAAGTTACTAAGATGGTGTACAGAGTGCCCATAGACCCTTCGCCCAGCCTCCCCTACTGTTTACATCTTACCAGAACCATGGTACTTCTGTTAAAAATAAGAAACTCACGTTGGTACAATACTCTCTGGACTTTGTTTGGATTTCACTGGTTTTTCCACTCATGTCTTCCTTTTCTTCCAGGATCCAATCTAGAATACCACCACATTGCATTTAGCAACTTTTTTTTAGATACTAACATCCACTTAATATCTGTAGGTTTTTTTTTTTTTTTTTTACCTTTGACAAGATTATTTGTTGTCTTTTGGTAAAGAAAATGATTCATTAAGGTGATATAACTCTAGAAATCAGAGGCAAGATCTGACTAAGAAATACCTAATGCAAGTAATAAGGGCTTCATTGATCGAGTGCTCGCCGTGCACCAGTCACTGCGGGGGCCTTCACACCATAATTTCATTGAAATCTTACCTTCATTTTAGCTAAGGAATCCAAGACCAGGGAGTTTGTTACTCAGTTATGGATGACCCTCAGCCAAGGCTAATTATGCCAACTGTCTACCAGCCTCTGAGAGGCACTCTGAAGTCATTCTCTTCCTCTTTGCACAGCTTCTAGCTAGTGAGGAATGTCCTTCTTTTTATCTACAAAAAAAGGAACAAGCTTGGGGATGTTAAGAAGTGGCAAATGGGCGCACAGCCCATGCTGGCTTTGGAACGCAGGTCTCTCCGTGGAGTGGCGGTGCTTCAGGCACTTATATTCATGTGATTAAAATCCTCCAGGAGCCCTCCCTTGCCTTTGGCATATGGTCCTGGCCCTTGTATATCTCTTTCCGCTCTTCTCCTTGTATTCTGTTCCAGCTACTCAGAAGGACTTGAGGTTATGAATTCTATGCAGTCTTGTCAAAGTGAATTTTAGTACTAATGTGACCTTGAGGAAGTCATTTCACATTTCTGAGGTTCAATCTTCTTGTATGTAAGGTGGAATGGTAGCGTAGTTGGGAATGAGTAAATTAACAATGCAAGTTGTGTCTGGCATAGTGCAGACTGGATGGTTGTGCTTAGCAGGAGCCTGGGTATGCAGAGGTGATGATGATACTGATGGCTGCATCAGCTCAGGGCAGCCACCGCCTCCTCCAGAAAACCTTCCTGGATGCCCACTTGATAGTTAGATGCTCCCTCCTCTGTTCCCCTGAGGTATCCTGGGCAACTCTCTACATGGCGCTCGTCATACTGTGTTATGGTTATCAGTTTGTCATTCTCCACTCACTTGACTGTGTGCTCATGGAGAGCAGATGTCATAGTTCCCTGGGTCTCCCCAGTGCCTAGCACAGGGCCTGAGAAGCAGTTCTCAGACCATGAATGATGAGTGAGCAGGGTCCATTTGAACCCTCCCAATGGGCAGTGAAGGCCTCCTTGCCCAACTCCATGGATTATGGCGACTCTCTTGTCACAGGCATTTGCTCCTCCGCTGCTATTCTCCTCGGTGTGCTCATTTGGAACCAACAATGTGCTAGCTATGGAATTCTCTCTCTCTGGCACTTAAGGAATAACTATGACATTTATTGGAACAGAGATTTCCTGTAATATACAGATCTACAATATTTCCTTCTGTCTTTATTAACATTTTCAAACACTTTTGCCCAGGACAGCTGTTCTAGACTTATGCTGTACATTTCCAGACTGGAAGGAAAGAGCATTTCACTGATGTGTTAGCTTCTGCTCAGAGACCTTGCAAATGAGGTTTTAAACTCTTTCATTCCAGTGCAGACTTCTGATTTGATTCTGACATCATATAACCATCGTGAAATATCTTGGTATTGGGGGGATTTAACCACTTCAAATAAGCAGTCATTTCTTTTTTTTTTTTTTTTTTTCTTTTAAAGATTGGCACCTGAGCTAACAACTGTGGCCAATCTTTTTTTTTTTTTCTCCCTGCTTTATCTCCCCAAATCCCCCCTGGTACATAGTTGTATATCTTAGTTGCAGGTCCTTCTAGTTGTGGCATATGGGATGCTGCCTCAACGTGGCCTGATGAGCAGTGCCATGTCCACGGCCAGGATCCGAACCAGCGAAATTCTGGGCCGCCACAGCAGAGTGTGCGAACTTAACCACTTGGCCACGGGGCCGGCCCCTCATTTCTTTTCTGGATACATATTCTCTCTGTTCTCCATCCTTTGCGTTTTGAATTATGCTCAGTGCTCTGAGAGCCTGGAATGGGGCGCTGGTATCACCAGCACTGCCCAACGCCTGACCCATCTGTGCTATGCAAGAAATGTTTGTCAGATGCAGGAGCCTTCTGGTGGCTGGTGCAGCTGTTGTCGAATTTTAACAGTTAAGGCCCTAACTCCCGTCCCCAATTTCTGAAATGTTTGTGCTCTTCTGCTGCCAAAAAGTTTTTAATATGCATGGCACGTAGAGTCTGGTACTGGAGAAGATTGGGTCACAGTTTGAATCAGAAGCAGCATATACTGCTGATTTGTTACATTTTATAAAAATAAACTCTGTAAAGTGTACACATACACAGCTACTGTCATAATTTCATGTTTTTGAGGTTTTATTCCTCCCCATCACAAAAGCTAGAGAATCTTTCCCTGAAATACAGAACTGTTTTTCCAAAGCAAGAGTGTTGATTCTTTTCATAGAAGAGAATTCTCTCATCGCTTTCACAAATGCATCTTCCCTGGCCCTTCCACCCTGCCCCGCCCTACCCTGTCCAAACGTGAGAGACTTCTCTGTGGCATTAGGAATAGCCAGGTTTACTTTCAGTATAAGTGTTTTCAAGAACAAGTTTCTGAGTTAGCAGTATTAAATCTTTGTGTTTTTAGTGAAACTCTCGTTTCCATTCATCCCTTTTCTTTGAGAAAGAAACGTTTCTCCTCCAAGGCAGGTGGTAATGTTGGCTCTTCTGCCCTGAAAATGGAGAGGAATCCTGCTTTAGGAGAAGCTTCTTTTAGTTTAGTATGTCACATTGGGAAGGTAGCAAGCAAACAGATATTAGTATTTCTCTACAATTTATTTCTCTCTTGGTAAATGTGGTTTCTGAGCTTTTCAGGAATAGTTGAGTTCTGCCTCTGTTTTTGCAAGCCACAACTTGGCTTTCAGGAAACATGTGGCACTTCAGTACTTTTTTGTAATTGGTTAGCAGCTCATCATTAAATAAAATTGGTGGTTTGTGATCATGCCAGTCTTACTCATCAAAAATCTGTAGTTAAAGGGGCAGCAGGAAGGAAATGAGTAGATTAAAAAAAAATGTTTAAATTTGGGAAGTGATAGGAGAAAACACTCAATATTTCATTATGTTCTAGCAAGTATTGAGCTTTTTGTTTTGCGATCACGCATCATTTTTGATCTTTAACCCAAAGACTTTCTTAGCCAGGATTCTTTGAACCACAGAATACAAGAAATGACTTGAGTGAGTATTTTCTCAATTCTCCCAAGGATGATAATGTCAAGAACTATGAAATCTGAAATTTTACTCTGCTTGTAAGCTGCCAGATTTGCCTGCCGTGGTTTCAGGAATGCTGGCAGAAGACTTGGGACCTCCTGGTCAGAGCCAAAGTACTCTCCTAGTCATAGCACTGGCAATAGTCAGAGTATCAATTCCTCCAAGTCCCAATTCCCACAGGGTGATGCCCTGTGGGCCAGGTAACACCTGCGTGTGGGGTTCCAAGAGAGGAACCCAGAGCTTAGGAAACCCAGATCTTTTTTTTTTTAATCGAGGTCACACTGGTTTATAACATTATACAAATTTCAGATGTACATTATTATATTTCAACTTCTGTGTAGCCGGCGTTGTGTTCACCACCAAAAGTCTAGTTTCTGTCCGTTAGTGTACACATGTGTCCCTTTACCCCTTTTGCCCTCCTGTCACCCCCCTCCCCTCTGGGAGCCACCTGTCTGTTCTCTGTATGTTAAGTAAGTCAGATGAGAAAGACACTTACCATATGATTTCACTCCTATGTGGAAAATAAACAAGGAAACTCAGATCTTATATGACGCAGTAAAGCTTGCTCTTTGCTCCAGAGGGAGAGACACTCTCTATCTCCCAAGGCTGTTTGCTCTACAAACATCCTTGAAGAGATAGTCCAGGACAAAGGCAGCCAGTGCCTCTGCTCGCTCAAAGCACGGAAACACGAGAGACCCATGGAGAATCGTCTGCCAAGGCTAGAATGGTAGCTAGCACCATTCTAGATGTATAGGAGAGATGCTCATTTATGATGTACATGGATGCCTTAGGGCTTAATTCTCTCCTAGGGCCCAGGTTGAGAAAAACTGCTAGACCTTTGCTAGGGGCTACCATTTCTGAATTGCCTAGTGTTCCCCTAAAAGGTTTCAAATCAAGAGAAAGGGAATATCAGAAATTTTCTTTCAAAAGTAATATTTTTCTCTACTGCTTTTTTGGGAAATTATGTGCATTATATTTTAAAGAATTAAATAGTTAAATTTGATCTTTATTACCAAAAAATTAAATTATTTCAAATTATGGCAAGTAGGAGATGATTTCTATAAAGAAGCTCATGTTTACAATTTCTTGCTTTCAAAAAAATATGGACAGTTTGCTTTTGGGACACACCTGTGACATACACCATCATCTGACCTCTACTGGCTGAGATGAGAACTCACTTTAGCACTTGGGTACAGGTATATTTATTGAGCCACTTCTTGCCTCATCCCCACTCCTTACCTGTGAAAAGTTTCTTGTATTCAAGCAGCTATTCTGTTTTCCAAACTTTGTTTTACTACGTGGGGTTCCTCTTTCACAGGACTTCCAATTGTCCACGTGGCTCCATCATCTCCATAGAGACTGTTTTCAAACTTGTGTTTTGCTCCCTCCTATGAATATTCCAGCTCTCAAAGTTGGTACCCACATGGGATTCATTGTTTTTTCCTTCCTGCTTTTTCTCCCCAGAGCCCCCCAGTACATAGTTGTATATTTTAGTTATGGGTCCTTCTAGTTGTAGCATGAGGGACGCCACCTCAGCATGGCCTGATGAGCGGTGCCATGTCTGCCCCCAGGATCCAAATGGGTGAAACCATGGGCCGCCGAAGCAGAGCATGTGAACTTAACCACTCGGCCACGGGGCAAGCCCCACAAATACAGAAATTCAAGTCTTAAGTGGGAAGTTGGAAAGATTGTCTTGGTGAACTGGTTAGTGCTGGGTCACACAGCACATCTATATGTTGAACAACAGAGATCACAGAAAACAAAGAAACAAAAAAGGAGATGTTGAGAGCTTGACCCTGGCAGAGGATTGCTGATTCTGATTTCCTGTTTTGGGACATGATGGAGAAAGCCAAGCTAAGAGATGGGCTCGCACTATCTACATCTGCTATTCCAACAATCTTTCACTTTCCAAAAGGGGTATTTTCCCTTTACAAAAAAACAAAAACACTTAAAAAAAAAAAAAAGATGTGAGGATTAAGTAGATAACAGCTATAAAATTTATGATCTTTATTTTTAAAGAGCCTTATAAATGTAGTCACATTGTTACTTTATCTTCATCCTGTAGCTGTCCTCCCTCTCAGCACATGGATGGCCATCATTTAATCGCTTGAGTATTTATGACTAGAAAGAGCTGATGGGGGTGTGGTAAAACATCTCATCTTCTACCACCACCCTCCTCCAAGCACCTTGAATAATTGCTGGGAGATAAAATGGAAATTGTTTGGCTAACTGTGGTCTTAAATTCTTGGTCAGAGCTTCACTCATCCCTCCCCTCCTTTCCTGATTAGTAAGACACCATGCAAGGTTCATTTTCTGATAAAGAATTGAGTGATACAGAACACTTTGAGATTTATAGGTTTCTTTGCTTAGTATGAAATAGGTTTTATGACTTCCAAATGAATGGCTGGATAAGGGGATTGTAGATAAGTTGTTCAAAGAGTAACATTTTTTAAGTGCACATCCCCTTTCCTGATCAAGGGATAGGAAACCTGTGTACTAAATATCTATTAAGTCAACAATGTAGTATTTCATGTACCTGATTTATAAAATCCACTTTTAGTTTTAGAACATCTGAATTGGTTGCTGAGATGTTGGTTGAAGACTTCATGTACCTGGTACACTGCCTGGCTTTGTGAGGTCTACAAAAAGAGTTAAAGACCCACTCTTGCCCCAAAAGCAAGAGAAATATCTGAAACCATCACAGAACAACTTATGCCAAGCTGCTGTCCCATTTATTGCTGTGACTTAGGAAAGGCCAAAGTGGAGTCGGGGAAACCTGGAGCTGAGTATGAGAGCAGGCATAGGAGTGGGAGAGCCTGAGGGGTGAAGAGAGACAGGAGGCAGAGTACAGGAACATCAGGGAAGCAGAGCTACAGGCGGACCGGCCAGGGTGTGGGGCAGGGGAGCCCCTGGAGGGGCAAGTTGGGGAGCGCACTAGTTCTTGGGGAGGTAGATGGAGTAGACTGGGTCTTAGGTGGCTGTGTGGCTGATTGACCTGGCCAAGTTGGAGGAATGGTGCTGGGGGTTAGCCAGGAGACCAGAGTGGTAACACTGGCATGCAGCTGTGAGAACGGGATAGTCCTGACAATGATGAGATTTGAAGTACAAGTGGGCAGAACGTAGTATTAGTTCTGCTTGATAAGAAGGAATCAAAGATAATGCTCAGGAACGTGGAAAGACAAGGAAGCTGCTCATGGAAATTGGTTTTAGCTGAAGAGGGTGAATCTGAGGTGAAGAGTATCTTGGTGTAGCAGCCATTGAATACATATGTATTGGAAATGTAATTGAACGAAATGAGCAGTTTTTAGCACTATGCTTTTGAAGTAAGTTTCATATGCCATAGTCACTAGCCTCCAGTTTTGAGATCATTGAATAATAATTTCAGATCCACACATATTTATTGAACTTTCCCTTCATGTTTAGAGACCCTTCCATGAGTCTGTTCACTGAACTTTTTATGTTAACTTTTTTTAAATTTTCAAATATTAGGGAATGTTAGGTCAGCAAAGATTTTTGCTGTTCCTTGGTTTCTCCCTTAAATGCTAGTCTTTGCTCCTCTCTAGAAGAATCTCGATTCCAGTAGCAATTTTTTCTGAGTTGCTGCATGTATATATGACCAAATGAAAGAGCTTTAAACATTAAAAGGCCACACGTTGAATTTTTGGAGCTCTTGGTCATGAGCTTGACTGTAGATTCTTGTGACTTTCCTTATAAGCAGAAAACATGAAGCCCCCAAAAGTCCAGGGAACTATATTGACAGTTGGATTCTGGTGTCCTAACTAGTGAACTGATATGGTGGTGCTAGGTTGGACGAGACTAGATCTCTACAAACTTGGAGAAGTACAATATGGCGTCTGTAGTTTCAGGATGTGGCTTTTGGGGCTGCAGACCTGGGAGGATGTAGAGAGGACTCGGTCCCTTCTGGTCGTCTGGAGAGATAAGGGAGCTATCATCCCAGCTATTTAGGATTAGGGTGTCATGTATTTGGTATTCTGTGGCCTTTATACTATTAATCTTGTCCTTCAAATTTCCACCCTTAGCACAAGCCAGCCCCGATCATGTATGGTCCAGTGGCTTAACCCACAGTCCCCGACCACACCAAGCTGCAACCCAGCTGTTACACCTCCTTCACCCAAGTCTGCACCTGTCCCTCTCTCTCCTGCCACTGTAGCAGACAAGCCACCTGAAAGGTACGTGGTTTGGAATATGATGTAGAATATGCGAGCAGCACACAGAAAGGGCTTGATCAACCTGAGCAGGTTCTGTGTTCTCGGCTGGAAATGCTTGCTCAGGTTCTTCCGGCCTCCTGGACACAGTAGACAACATTTACAACCTTGTCTTGGGGCTGTGCCTCAGTTCAAGAGCAAGTATGTCCTTAGTAGAAATTTGCCTTAATGTGAGGGCTGCTTGAACCTACTTTGCCTTTTGGTTGCTGGTTGTGCATTTATGTAACTACTTATGTTGGAACATCTTCTTATATGTGACTATAAAGCACATGCTTTGTATTAAGGAATGTAAACTGGGCACTGGGAACAGGAATTACCATGGCCATTAAATAGGCAGCTGTACAGAGGCCAGAGGTGCTGGCCCTTAGCAAGCCCTTCCTCTTGGGTAGCTGGTTGGAGCTCCTCTTAGCCTTAGTGTCTGCTCCAACCTCAGTGAGGCGGGACACTTCCTTCTTCTTCAGTTCTGATCCAGCTAACAGCACAGTTTCTGTCCTTCCCCAATGTGCTCTTTCCCCATAAGGATACATAGGACATTTTGACAAGTAGTGAGATGCTGAAACTGATGTTCCTTTTGGGGTCAGGAGTGAGGGGGTGAAATAAAGAAGACCCAAATAAGAACAACAGGCCCTTCCAGAGTGGTATGGAAGCCAACTGCCAGTCTAGACAGATCAGTGTCTGCAGTGCGTTGCTGAAGCCACTCAGTGTGTGTGCCTCTGCCTCTCACTGCCTTGTCTTCTGTCTGAAGACATGGGTGCTTTTCCTAATAGATAAACCACAGTGCTTAGGAAATAAGCATGCCCTGTGGTTCTGATCATGTTGAATGTTAGGAGAGGGCATCCCACCGGGCGGAGAGGAGAATCAGGTGAAGAGCTTCAGTGAAAGCTTCTCAGAGAGGCTCCCTGAAGAAAGATTGGAATCGGAAAACCCATCACTTACTTGAAAATCAAGTGCTGTGGTCTTGCCTGATGTTCCCTTCTCTGCTAATTCCTTTTTTGGGAGGCGTTTCCCCACTGGTGACATAGAAATGAGATTTGGGACATGGGGGTGGGAGAAAGGTGAGGTTTATCCCTCTCAGTTTCTCACATTCTTCCACGTTTCCTCTCCAGTGTTATCAATCGGAAGGCTCGAGCGGTGTATCCGTGTGAAGCAGAACACAGCTCAGAATTATCTTTTGAAATAGGAGCAATTTTTGAGGACGGTAAGTATTAGTGGGAGCTTTGTGGTAGGATATATTCTGTCACCCCAGAATGTCTACAGCCCAGAGTGAGCAGTCACTGGGTGTGGTGTCGTCAGGAGCACAGGTCTATCCCTTGGTGCTTTGGACAGGACAGGGTGGGCCCATTTGGCTCCGAGGAACTGAGCGCCAGGGCCGATGTCTTGGTCGCTGGAATACCCCTTCTGCTGTAATCTTGGTTATCTTCCACGCTTTTAACTCTTGTGAGTCTTCGTTCAGGATATCTTTCTCCTGATGTAAAGAAGCTAGTGCCACTTAGAGTGAAGAAGTATTTCTGATTTCTGTCCTTTGTTTCCTTTCCCATTCTCCCAGCCAACCCTCCAGAATGCTTCAGATTTGCCAAATCTGAGTTCCATGAGAGTAGTATTGTTAAAAAATGTTGTTTTATAATCCCTTACCATTCTTACTTTGCATGATTTTTGCTCCTTTGAAGTGTGTGTGAATCTCTGGTTATGGGTATTGACTTTGCATATTGAAACAAGGGCGTCGATTTTATTTGAGGGTTTTATATTCACACACAGCATTTAGGAGCTCTACCCAGCTTAATATTTCACAAAGTTCTCCGGTGGTTCAGTGCATGTCTCTCCCACCCCCCCCCCCTTTGATTTCTTCCTTCCCAGTCCTGCTCATTATGAAATTCATTGGTTGCTGTGGAAACGGTGATGTTGTGTGTGGGTGGAGCTGCCCAGAGAGTTCTGGGGAAGCAGGGAGAAGCCTCGATGCTTGGAATGGAATGGTTGATTAGCCAGAATGTTTAGAAGATGTGGAATGTGTCAACACAACGCAGAGTGGTATCTTGTCAGTAATGCAGCATTGCTGATTGTTTTTAGAAAGCAAGCTGCCTCATTTAGAATAGATTACTATGTATGTGTCATGTGTAGTCTTGGGAGCCACGGACTCCTGATAGTGTCAGAAAACAAACAACAACAAAAAACCCCACAGATGACAGAACTGTACTTTGTGGGGAAGTTTGTTCTGGGAGGAGAAGCCAGATCATTCCTCTATCGCCATGACATACCTACATGCACGTTTGCCAGCAGAGTGTGGCAAAGTCGCTGCCCTACTCTAGGAGTGTCATGTACGGGCACAGCGTATGGCAGCAGGGAAGCTGAGATGGTAGCATTGAAATCTATGCGTTTGGGAGATGCTGATGAGTTTTTACATGGTGTGATTAGATTTGCTTAGGAGCCTCTGGAATCCCTTACACGGTGCTGTTCGTGAGATATTTACTTTGGTAGAAGGTGTATCTGTTAGGATGCCTTTGACTGCCAGTAACAAAACCTGACACAACTGGCCAAATCAGTCATGAAAAGGGATTAGCTCACACAGCAGTAACTCTGGAAGTAGGGAGTTTCAGGCTTGGTTAATTTACATTCTCAAAGATGTCTTCAAAGACCACAGTATTTCCATCTCTGCTGAACCATTCTCAGCTTGTGAACAGCGGCCTCTGGCTGGTTTTCTCCAGTGGACACAAGATGGCTGCCACAGTTCTGGGCATCATGGCCACAGTCAGCTCCAGCAGAAGGGAGTGCCTCATTCTTGTGTTCCTTTCATTGAGAATGAGAAAACTTTTCTAGAACTCTTTTCCTAGTTTCCCTGTCCTCACATCTCAATAGCCAGAACAGGGTCATATGCTCACTCTGAACATATCACTGGCAGGGAGTTAGACCAGTCAGAACCATACTGGGCATAGGGACATGCCCACCTCTGGACACACAGACATGTGAATGGGGGTCAGGACCTCAGGCAAATCTGGTTCTGCCAGCACAGATAACAGGGGAAAGGCCGATAGATGTCTGACACAGGAGGCTGAAGTCTCCACTCTGAAGTCCCTAGATGACTTGTAGGAGTCCTCCTTAAAAAAGTGTGTAGGTGACTGTGTGTGTGTGTGTCTGTCTGTTTCCACACACACACACACGCACACACACACACCCCATACATATATATACCCAATCGCCCCCCCCCCCCACCCCTCCCCAGTATCTCAGTGTTTTGGACGAGAGTAGTGGTTGGTACAGGTGGCTATGGGTTGTCAACTCTGCAGTTATTTTGCCTGCGATCAGATCTTGGCTTTTCCTCTCTGTGCAACTTGGGACAAGTTCCCTAAGTTCTCTGTGCATCAGATTCCTCATCCTAATCTTCAGGGAAGTCCACAAGATTGATCTTGTGTCAAGACAGCATTCTGGGCCACGGGCAGGCAGGGCTCTGAGTGCAGCACAGCCATCAGTGGAGGGAGGATGTTGCTGACTGTGGAGGTGCACTTGGCGCACCAGGGTGCACTGTGGCCATGGCTCCCATCTAAGCCGAGACAGCCCCCCTCAGATTCGGTGCTGTGCGGGGCTGGTGTCCAGCTCTGTGTAGATCTCTCGCTGGGGCACCCAGGAGGTCTCGGTTCTTCCTTAGTCTTCCTCCCAAGGCTAACTGCTCTGTAGCTGCCTTGGTGATGGGTTGACACCTCTGCCTATAGGAGTCTGTGAGTGTCTCATTTTACGGGAGCTGCTTGTCTTGCGGGTGCCTCCCCTCGTTCTTCTGCAGCGGCGGATAAGCATGGTGGAATGCCTTCAGAACCTGCACCGTTAGACTTGCTACTTCTTAGGGTCAGGTCTTAAAGGACACAGAACGTGGAAGGCCCTTAAGCAGGATTTATTCTTTTCTGTGTGTTTGCACCTTTATCATCTGTGCATAGTTGATCTCTTAGCAGGGAATTTCTAACTAGTTAAAAGTGTGAGCTTGCTCAGAAAATGTCTACTGAAGCCCTTTCTCGAATGGCTGAGGGCTCTTCCTTTCTCCTGACTGGCACAGGACAGGACAGACCGGCAGTTCCTCTGGCCTCAACTTTGTGGAGCTAGGCAGTGGTTCACCTGGCCACTGTTTATAACTCAGCTACAGGAGTGTCACCAGGAACACATCCTTTCTGCAGACCAGCCATACTTAGCATCCTTGAAATGCCCAAGACATTTTTCCTATGTTCGCTTGTCCATTTGGAATCCTCCAGCTCGCATAAATGTTCTTGCAGTGCATTCCTCTTTTGTGCTGCTTCCTACAGGCAACAAAGGAAATTGGTTTATGGCATTCACTGGCCTTTGGAGAAGGGAAAATCCAGGTCAAAGTGGCCCCTGAGCCACAATTGTCAGTAGTTACGTGGTTCAGAATATATACAAGTGGGAAATCCTACACCAGCGTGTGGAACGGAAAGGAATCTTTAGTAATTAACTAGCTCCATAACTGTTCCTTGCTCTCTGCTCTTACTGTGTGGGCCTGCACTTGAGCTTGAATTCTAGGTGGAAGATTCATTTCTATAGTAGACACACTGATGCTTAGATGTTGTTCTGGGGAAATGCCTCCCATATCCCCCAGGGTGGGCTGTGTTGGTAAAGTCTCAGGGCAGCCAATGTTCCTGTGACAACCAGAGGGACCTTTCCCATTTCTCTGGGACTGGGGAACCCCAGAAATACATTTCCCTGGTGACTGGTCAGCCCTGCTCTCTTTCCAGACAGGCGGCCTTGTAGCTGCTGGCCCCTCCAGGCAGGGCAGGGGGTGCCTTCCCTCTCCAGGGCTGCCCGGCAGGACAGGTTTCCACGAGCTGGCCTCTCTCAGCAGTGAGGCTGGCTTCCTGGCTTCCCAGACTGTGTTCATTTCCACCTGGAGGCATGATCTCTCCATTGTTTGGGGAGCTTATCTTGGAAAGTTGATCATGTGTGGACTCCACAACCCAACAGTTGTATTCTTAAATATAGTCCTAACATGAAGGAATCTTAGAAAAACAGGTTAAGAAAAAAGAAGTAAGTGCCAGAAGACTCTGTATGATGTGATTCTGGTTAAATTCAGAAATACACAAAATAGTATATTTTTTACAGATATGTACATATGCGATGAAACTGTGTTTTAACCATAGCCAGGATGAGAGAAGCTACTGGTTACTTTGGGGCAGGGACAAGTATGAGGTAGGGAGACAGAGCATAGGACAGAGGCCTCCATGTTGGCCATGTTGCAGTTCTTAAGTTAAGTGTGGGTTCCTGGTATTTGTTGTATTACAATGATTTAAATATTTGTCACATATATTGTTTATATTACGCTAAAACAAAAAAACAACAAAAAACCTAAGTCCAGATTCTGTTCTGGAGAAAGCTTCTCACAAATTATTCTTGTCACTAGCTCAGTGACCTTGTTGTTTTGGGATGGTAATTCACGAGGACATGGAGAAACCACAATGAGATACCAGCTTACACCCATTAGGATGGCTATAATCAAAAAAAGGGGGGCTGGCCCACTGGCGTAGTGGTTAAGTTCACATGCTCTGCTTCAGCTGCCTGGGGTTCGCAGGTTCAGATCCCAGGCACAGACCTAGCACCACTCATCAAGCCACGCTGTGGTAGCATTCCACATAAAGTAGAGGAAGATTGACAACAGATGTTAGCTCAGGGCCAATCTTCCTCACAAAAAAAAAAGGGGGAAAATAAGTGTTGGTGAGGATGTGGGGAAATTGGAATCCTTGGGCATGGCTGGTGAGAATGTAAAATAGTGCAGTAGCTGTGGAAAATGGTATGGGAGGTCCTCAAAAAATCGGTCATAGAATTACCATATAGTCCAGTAATTCCACTTGTGGATATATACCCAAAAGGATTGAAAGCAGGGGACTCAAAAAGATAGTTTTACACTCATGTTCACAGCTGCATTGTTCACGATAGGTAAAAAGTAGAAACACCTCAAATGTCCATTGACAAATGAATGGATAAACAAAATGTGGTGCATATATATATATATATATATATATATATAAAACCGGCTATTCAGCCAAAAAAGGGATGAAATTCTGATACATGCTTCAAAATGGGTGAACTTTGAAGACATTATGCTAAGTGAAATAAGACAGTCACCAAAGCACAAATATTATATAATCCCACTTACATGAAATATCTATAAGAGGGACACTCCTACTGGTGTAGAAAGAAAGTAAGATAGAGATTACCAGGAGCCCAGGGAGGGGGAGTGGGCAATTAGTGTTTCCTAGCTACAGAGTTTCAGTTTGGGAAGATGAAAAAGTTCTGGAAATGGATAGTGATAATGGTCACACAACATTGTGAATGTACGTAATGCCACTGAACTGTACACTTAAAAATTGTTAAAATAGTAAATTTTATGTTACATATATTTTACCACAATAAAAAAAATTCATAGTATGTACCAGGGAGCATTGGTGTAACTGTCATCACGTACTCACCACGTTCTTGGGATTGGATGACTCGCCTAGGGTCACATAGCTTGTAGGGGGCAGGGCAGGGTCTGTGGTGTAGGCCATCCCTCGGCACCTGGCACACAGATAGTGCTCCCCAGTGCTTGCTAAGTGAATGCTGCACTGTCAGCTTCTGTGTCACGGGGTCTTAAATGAGCAGCTGGCTCTCCACAGCCTCTTGCTGTGAGTAGTGGAGCTACTGACCTGCCCTGTCCCTGACAGGGGATTGTGGTCCGGTGGCAGCCCAGCATCAGGGAATGAGGAAGAACTGTCTAGTTCACGTCCCTCATTTCTTCCCCACATCCGCTACCTATCGGAGTGTTTGAGGACGAGATCGATTGCTCTTCAGTGCTAGTCAGGGTCCCTGGCCCCATACCCACTGTCTTAGTCAGTTCGGGCTGCTGAAACAGATAGCGTAGACTGAGTGGCTTAAAGAATGGAAATTTATTTCTCATAGTTCTGGAGGCTGGGAATTCTGAGAGGATGTCAGCATGGTCAGGTTCTGTTGAGAGCTCTCTTCCTGGTTTCCTCACATGGCAGGGGGTGGGGGGAAGAGGAATCAGGGTTTCTCCTGTTTCTTCTTAGAAGGGCACTAGGTCTATCATGGGGGCTCCATCCTCATGATCTCATCTAACCCTAATTACCTCCCAGAGGCCCCACCTCCTAGTATCATCCCACTGGGAGTTAGTTTCAATGTATGAATTTCAGAAGGACACACATGCAATCTATGGCACCTCTCTTGTTACATGCTGTGACCTTCTTCCAGCATGAGGCTGGCCCAGGGCTCCATGGCTTAAGGAGAGCAAGGCTCCTGGACTGAGACTGACAGGCAGAACACAGCCCATGGGATGTGACAAAAGCTGAGACCCATGCATATTTACTTTCCTACATTGGACAGGGCATGGAAACGGTGTGTGCCTGGCATCACACTTGATGTAAATGGTCTCATTTTAATCTTTGCAACAACTTTGAATGAATCATCATTCCCCTTCTTTTAGAAATGGAGAACATGGAGGTCATAAGAGATTAAGTAAATCATCCAGGGTCGCAGTCATTAAGGAGCCAGAGGTCCAGCCAGGATCTCGTGGATTCCAAACACATCTCATTTCCCTTATCCTCACTGCCTCTTGGCCTCAACATTTCCCCCAAAATGAGGTTCTTCCTCCTGAAACTGCTTGTAGTCAGGGTTCTCCAGAGAAACAGAACAAATAGGATGTGTGTGTGCATGTGGATGAATGAATGAATCACTCTGGAAAGACAGATCGAGAGAGAAATAGATAGATAGATAGATATTGATTTATCTTAAGGAATTGGCTTATGCGGTTGTGGAGGCACAAGCCCAAAATCTGCAGGGTAGGTGGGCAGGCTGGAGACCCAGGGAACAGCTGTAGTCAGTCCAGAGGTGGCCTGCTGGCAGGATTCCCTCTTCTTCAAAGGAGCTCAGTCTTGGTTCGATGAAGGCCTTTGACCGATTGGATGAGGCCCATGCCTATTATGGAGGGTAATCTGCTTTACTCAGAATCTACTGATTTAACTGTTAACCCATATAAACATCTAGAATAATATCTGGGTACCATGGCCCAGCCAAGTTGCTTCATAAAACTAACCCTCACACTGATATTGGAGGAAGCGGTTTGATCAACTAAGTACAGAGAGGAGCCTGGGATGGGTATTTTGGAGTTTGAAGCTCCCAGGAGAGGCCAGGTCTTCAGAGGAGGGGGAGACTGTCTCAGGCCTCAGTGGAGCCTCTGAGCCACCTTCTCTGTGCCTGAGGACGCCCAGTTGTGGGTGCTCAGGACTCCTCCCTCCCATCTCGCCCTACCACCAGCCCTTGGCCACTTCCAGGCTCTTGGAAATTGCAGGAGTCCCCTTGGTACCCTCCGTAAGTTGGTGCCATCTCTCTTCTCTGTAGGCAAGGCAGATGGGGTGTGGACGAGCCCCTCCGATCTGTTGCTGGGGTTGGTGCAGGATTCCCAGCCAAGTTTGGTTTTCCACATTCAGGCCTCCTCTCACCCTCAGCTTTGTGGGAAACCACCTTTCTTTTTCTTCTGTTTAGCTGATGTTTATTAATACCTACTCTCTGTGAGCTTGTGTGTGTGGGAGAAGAAACTCTGAGCACATCCAAGGTTACATAAACTGTTGTATGGACTCCTCACGGCAGTCCTACAAGCTAAGTGCTAGTTACCCCATTTTGCAGGTGAGGAGACTGAGTGAGGCCTTGAGGGTTGCGTAATTCTCCAGGCACGCCCACTTAGCACTTATCATCCAGGAGTCCCCTCCAGGTCCTCTTACCAGAGCCCTGGGACCCTTTCCATGTAGGCCCACCATGTTGCATGACCTCTGGGCTCCTTTCACAAAGAATCCAATCCTTTTCCCTGACCATGGCTGCGCCCTGGTGGCATTGCCGGCTTGGGTGGTTTGGATTAGGCGAGAAGCCTTTAGAAATCCTGCCCTGAGGAACAGTGTCAGAGTAAATGTCAGTGAGGGCATGAAGAAAGTGACTTGCTGCCAGATCACGTGGAGGGCACAGCTCTCATTCATTTGTTTATTCATTCATGAAACAGATAAAGATGTGTCAGGCACTGTGCTCATGTTAGAGCGTAGCCTAGGCGGGGTGGGGGGGGGCGGGGGGGGGAGAGAGAGAGAGAGAGAGAGAAAATAGTGTATAACTGGGGCCCTGACCTGGAGCATTACAGTGGTCCTAGAGGGAGGGGTGCCTAAACTGATAGCTTAAGGCATATACTGGGGAGAAGAGCATTCCGAGCCAAGGGAACAGCCCTGTGGAGGTTACACCGTGGGTTGCTACACATTAGTGGGTTATGAATTCCATTTACTGAGTTCCAATCAGCATTTAAAATAATAGAATAAACAAGAGTGCCTTGCACATAGTGAGGAGAGTACTGTTTCCTAAAGGTTGTATGTGGTATACATGTATGTGTTTGCTTGGTTTCTGATACACAGTAGTTCTCCTTCTGGGTTGTGATCACACCTGCATCGCTCAGCTAGCTCCTGAGTTGGTCAGCTGGGCCAGCCTGCACCTCCCCTTTCATCTGTGCACACGCTGCCCCTCCTGCTCCTGACACTGTTGAGGCCTGAGCTGGGCCTGCCCACAGCTGGGGGTTATTAGATGCTTCTGTATTTGACTTGCAAACCCTGGTGATCAGTGCTCTGTCCCGGTGCCCTTTGTTGTCCAGCTTGCGGTCATTCTCTTATGTATCTGTCATGGATATTTATGGACATCTGCAGTGTGCCAGGTACATAAGGCCTGGGCCCTGTCCCCAGGAGCTCCCGTCCAGTGTAGCAGTCAGACAACTGCGCAGACCATGCCTGTGAGGCCTGATAAGTGCTGAGAAAGGTCGAGGAAGACTCCCCAGAGGAGGGGGCATTTATGGTCTATAACGAGGAAGAAGTGTGGGAAAGGCTTTCTAGGCAGAAGGTACTGCATGTGCAAAGGCCTGGAGGTCCGGTTGGGGATTTCTCTGGATGATTCCCTCAGGTGACAAGGATGATGCAATAGTGAGGAGTGTGTGGGGTGGCTGGAGAGGTGGGCAGGGCTGTGTGCCTGTGCACCAGACCACTGGAAGCTTGGGTTTGTTCCTATAGACAATGGTCTTTAAACAGGGGAATGATGTGATCAGCTCTGTGTTCCAGAAAGTTCGCTGAGCTCCTTTGTGCATAGTGGATTGGAAGGAGCCAGACTGGAAGCTGGGAGACTGGTTAGCAGGCTGCTGTAGGAAGACAGATGAAGATGTGGTAACCAAAGGCCAAATCCTATAAATAACCCTCGTGCAGATTTGTGACCAGACATCCCAGAAAAGGGCCACATTCTCTACTGGCCACTCCCTGGTTGAGCCTTTCATATACACAGCAGAACAGTGAATTCACAGGAGCAAGTACTTGGGGGCATCTTGGTTAAAAGTGACTTCTCTTCCTTTTCAGTGCAAACCTCCAGGGAACCTGGCTGGCTCGAAGGGACTCTGAATGGCAAGAGGGGCCTGATTCCACAGAATTATGTCAAGCTGCTGTAGCGCCTGGCCCTTGAGGGCCCCACGTGGACCCTGGTACCCAAGGACCTGCCTGGGGGCGGCGAGCTGCCTCCCTCCTCCTGGGCAGAACCCAAAGCCACCTGGACACATGGGAATGACAGATCACGATTGGCACTCCAGGGGTGGGGAGGGGGGACATCCTGCTAGCGATGAGGGGAGAGGGGACGACCGCACAGAACTGTGTAGATCTGTGGAGTGGGAAAAGAATGTCAGGATGAACAGAATGGACTTTTCATTTGTCAAGCCTTGGGACTTGTGATTTTTAAGAATGAGACGGAGGGCAGCCTTCTGCTGGCCCAACCTCCCCCACCAGACACCAGACACCGCCTGTGCACCTGCTGCTGATATTTGAAAGGGAACTGTACTTACTCCTGGTGTCATTTGCAGGATGCACTCTTGGCTCTGGTTGATGTGGTGTGGAGGCGGCTGCTGCTGGCAGGCAGGGGAATTGGTCTAAACCCAGAGGGCAGCAGAGAGATGCTCCTTCCTAGACGGCCCCCTGGTCCCCACGCTCACTCTCCTTAGAGCCACCGGTATTTATAACAGGCTTCTCGGTGCTTCTCACCTGTGTGCTGTTTTCCAAACACCACCTTTTGGCCCCAAGGTCTCTGTAAATGAAATAAAATGTAATTTACTATTTGATTTGTGTCATAATGTGGGGAAGAGCTCATGGAATTCATTCTCTCTGTAATGTTTTATGATTTGGCAGCCAAAGGATGGAGAGTCATTCCCTCTGATGCTGGCACACACTCGCAGGTAGATTTATTAACCAGGAGCCTTGCTTATTTGCAGCAGGGCGTGTTCCTGGGGCAGTGGCCCTCTCTGATATGGGAAATTCTGGAGGGCCTCCTCCAGCCACCTGAGCAGGCCTTTCCCGCAGTGGCCTGTGTGCCTCTGACCAGGAGTGGGGCTCTGCCTCTGCCCTGGAGTGGTTTGTGCGTGAGCTGCGTCAGTACTGTGGAGGCCAGCCCTCCTGACTAGCTTCATTGTACAACTCTGTCCCCACCCCACCCCACCCCACCCTCCCTCTGCCTTCCAGGTCTCGGTGCTGATCTCGCCATCTGGATTCAGCTGTGCTGTGGGGCGGCAGGTCAGGCATTCAGGCCATTTCTGAGGAGCCTCAGCCATGACCCGGTATATGACAGCCGCCCCAGCTGTGGGCAGACCCTGCTGCCCTCATTCCTTACTCTTCTCAGCTCCTGGGGAAGCACAGGGTAGCGCCAGGGTGTTTCCTGCTGTGAGGAGGACATGTGGCCAGGTTTGCCGAGATTTCCGGGCAGGGAGCTTCCCTCCGGGCCTGGCCCTGCATTGACCTAATAATGGGGATGTAAGGTGTTCCCTTACATTGGCGGATCATCTTCTTTTCCTCAGAAGAGGAATGGGGTGTATTTTCTCCTGTGTTTTTTGCTGCGTGGGTGTGACTGATTCCCTGAGCATCTGCTGAAGGTACCTGAGCAATGGCCTTGCCTCATTCAGGGCTCTGGCCGCACCATGCTCCCTCGCTCCGCTCCTGCGGCAGCAGCTTAGACCAGGTCTGCAGGCTGTGTTCATTCAGAGACGCAATGGAGGTTTTGGGCAAAAGAAAGCACTCAGATGTGTTTCCTGCTTGCAGGGCGGTGTGGGGCTTGCGTCTGATGGTGTCACCTAAGGGCCTGCCCTGGTGGCCTCTGCGGCTGTAAAGAAGATGCCAGGGGAGAACAGAGCTGAAGAGCCTGTGAGGGCTGCACCCCCCTTGCTGTGTAGTAGCAGAAACATCTGCTGTTGGGGGTATGGGTGGAGAAAGCAGTGGCTTCTCTGTACCAATGATGAATGTTTAACTCATTCTTTCCCCACAGTGACTAAGTGAGCCAGGAGAAATTATCCCGTTTTATAGATGAGAAAATAGAGGCTCTCAAGAGCAAAGAGCTTTGCTCAGGTTCAGTAAGCTAGTCACTGTTCTCTCTGCTGCACCATCTTGCCTCTGGGGCCAGTCGGGATAATGGCTGTTATGGCTTTAATTGTGCCCCCCTCCAAATTCGTATGTTGAAATCCTACCCCAGTACCTCAGAATGTGACCTCATTTGGATATAGGATCACTGCAGATGTAATTGGTTAAGATGAGGTCAGTAGGGTTGGGGCCTAATCCAGTACGACAGGTGTCCTTATAAAAATGGGAAATTTAGGGGGCCGGCCCGGTGGCATAGTGGTTAAGTTCGTGCTCTCTCCTTTGGCTGCCTGGGATTGGCGGGTTCGGATCCTGGCTGCAGATCCCCAGGTACAGACCTAGCACCATAAAATGGAGGACGATTGGCACAGATGTTAACTCAGGGCAGGCTTCCTTCCCCCCGCCCAAAAAAAGGGCAAATTTGGACACTGAGATAGACAGGCATAGAGAGGGGACAATGTGAAGGGACACAGGGAGAAGATAGACATCTGCAATCCAGGGAGAAAAGTCTGGAACAGATTCTTTCCTCGTGGCCCTCAGAAGGAACCAACCCTGCTGACATCTTGATCTCAGACTTCCAGCCTCCAGAACCAGGAGACAATACATTTCTGATGTTGAAGCCACCCGGGCCGTGGCACCTAGTTATAGCAGTCCCAAGGAGCTATTACAGTGGCTAAAAGTGCATGTTTTGAGTTAAAAAGAACCTATTTTGAAATCCTGTTTTCACTATTTTATGCCTTGGTGACCTTAGGCAAGTTAACTTGCCCTCTTTAGACTTCAGTTTTCTTCTGTGAAACGGAAGTAGTAGTACCGCCCTCATTGGGATGTTGTGGCAAACGATAATGAATGTCAAGTGCCTGAAGGATGCATGGCAGAACATACGGCTCAGTAAATGGAGAAGACGGGAGAAGGCAGTCTCCATCCTGCTTCTCCTTTCCTAGCCACCCCCTGCTTCTCTCCGGCATCTCTTCTCCAAAGGCCATCCTTGCTCTCTCCCTCTGCCCTACATTGTCTGGCCTTTCCCCTCCTTCCCAAGGCACACTCTGCCTCTGTAATCTTGGCCTTGTCTTCATTCCCCATTCACCTCAGTGCTGGGCCCCTTCTTACCGTCTGACTGGTTCTCCCTCAAGTCTCTCAAGGGCAGTCTTTCTGACTCCTTCCTCAGCCGGATGTTTTCCATGACTTTCTGAATCTTCGTGAGCCACACCACTTTCTTTCCTCACTCCTGGCAGAGGATGTTATTTCAGGAGAGTGTCCTCAGACAGCTTGCCTGCTCCTCACCCTGCAAATGTCTTCCCAGATGCTTGTCAGCTCTCTTTCCTTGACTCACCTGGGCAATGATTTATTGCTACCCTATTTGGGTAACCTGGCACATTCTCCTAATGCTTTAACATCTGGCTAAAAATATCTCAATCTACTGGTTGGAAGAATACCTTGGAGAATCCTTTCCTATCAGAAGATCAACTTGACTGGAAAGCAGACTTCTGCTTTTTGCCCAAGAAGCGATTTGTACCTTGACCGGGCAGTAAATGCACGGGATTCACTGAGGCGGCTCATTGCCATGTGCTGGTGTCTGGACTTCTCCTTCCTTGAAAGGTTCAGCAACTGAGGAAACTTGTAGGTGGAGCAACTCAGAGAGTGGGAGGAGCCTGAGCCCATCAAGCCACTTTTCACAGGAGCCGTGACCATCTCTGGACCAGGCTGGCCCAGGACATGAAGATCCAAAGAAATAGTTTTTTTCAGACCACAGAAAACATGGAAACTACTGTCTTAGCAACATAAATTCTATGAAAAAAATACCCAAGTAACTGCTAGTGGTAGATGGACTTAATGACCCCACATTTCCCTCCTCCCTCAATCCATGCTCTTTTTGTGGCACTCCCATGCTGACTCTTGGGCTTGACCTTGTAACTTGCTTTGGCTAATGGGACAGGAGCAAACGATGCAATCAAAAGCTTGAAAAGTATTAAACCTTTCCATTGTTTTTCTTAGAGCCTTTGCGTCTACCATGAAGATATGCCCAGGTTAGCCCACTGGAGGATGAGAGGCCACGTGGAACAAAACCATCCTAGTCCAGTCAACTACTGGCTGACCACAGACTCGTGAACAAGCCCAGTGCAGCCAAGCTGGCCCAGATCAGCCGAACCCCCTGAGCTAACTCATGAGAAATAATAAATGCTGGTCGATTTAAACCACTAAGTTTTGGGTGGTTGCAACTACCTGCTGTTCTGCCCCATTGCTCACGTTGCTTTGGTATACAGTCTTGGTCCGTGGGGAATATTAAGATAAGATCTTAATCTTCTCGTAGCCAGTGTTGTTTGGAAAGCCACTGCTTTATTTACAAGAAAATTGCTGCACTAGCAACTGGATGATTTGAGATTAAAGTGCCAGAGTTACTTGTAATCAAGTTTAGTCTACGTACACTTGTGGCTTATCAAACACTATGTTAGAGCTGACTTTAACATAAAGGGACAATGTTTTCTATTTGCTCCAGGAGCATTTAACATACAGAAGCAAACAAACACCTAATTATATATGCATCTCTATGCATAGTTTTTACTGCTTCGGCATATAGTGGCTGGCTGTCTCAGTGGCAGAAATTTAGTTCCTGGCTAATGATTCCTACATGTGCAGCTGGATTCTTTGGGCCTGAGAGCACTTTTAGAAATTCTTAGAAATACAGTCATACGTGACCCAAGAATGAGCCTCTATACAGAAAGGGCATGCACATTAACCAAGGGTGCATACTGGGGTGGCCTGCCGCTAGCCTCTGTGGGCTCACATCCTAAGATGGCTTTGTTTCATTTAGGGGCTGTCTGTGAAAACCCTGCTCAAACTGCATAAATTTTAGGATATAAAATTACCTTCATTTATAGTAGATGTTTTGCAAACAAATTTGTGCACACGACTAAAGTTTTTAAAATATTTTTCCTGTGCTGTTTAAGGCTAGGTTATGTTCCCGTCTAACAACTACTGTGTTAAAGCAAAGCTGAATTTAACTCTCAAGTAGTCTTCTCTTTCTGAAAGCACACAGTTTGAATGAGCCACAGTTAGACACGTTAAAAACGTACTTGAACGTATCTTGTGGGAAATGTTTTTTAGTTTTAAAATGAGCTGATAATTATTTACTGCTCTTTTGTGGTCCATACTAAGGAGTGAAATCAAGGGAGGCAGCCTGTAAGAGGTGGGGGAAGCATCATGGCCATGGACAGCTGAGTTTCTTGACAGCCCAAGAAGACTGGGGTGAGAGAGCGAGACAAACCGCGTAGGGGAAGAACTCGTCAGAAGGGCACTTGCTCTCACGTGAGTCTCAAAGACTGAAATGAACATGCTTTCATGTGGTTGTGAAGATAAAGGAGGCAATGGATAGACAGTGTTTAGCAGTTACCTGGTAGCAGTAACTGTTATTAAACTGCTACAGGGTGTTTTAGTGAACCAAATATTAGCAGTAAGAAACAAGGCATCTTATCAGTCCCCAAAGAGTATAAATAACACGTGGTTAACACAGGGCTCTTTCTAACATGGGGGAAAAAAACTGTTACTCCATCTTGGATGTAGGCAGAAGCGCATATAATCAAGACTTATAAGGGCACAAAATCCAGGTGTTCCTACAGACATTCAAATGAACTGTTTCCAAAACAACAGGTGATTAAAGTAAAGGATTTATTGTAATCTGCTTACAGTCCTTTGCAAAGACAGACATAGGGTTTTGCATAAAGATATAAATTGCTTCATTTTAAACTAATTTAGTGTGTTTTTTAATTCTATGAAGAAGTTTTGGTGAATTATGAATTGTACCAAACCAAGATTTTTTAAGAGCAATATGGTACAAAAATAAGAGCAGACAGACAATTTGGACTGGGACAGGCATTCAACAGTGAATTTAGAATATGGCTTTGCTGTTTAATAAGCAAAGTTACCCGGAGACACACGAAGAGCCAGTAACTTTGTTAATACAAAAAGCTGATGCAGACCGTCTCCATCCCAATCCTGGTTACGTCGAAATTCCAATTTCATAAAAAATAAGTCTGAGCTAAAAGCTGCTCTTGTAAGCCATTTCTTTTCTAGAAACTCCCAGTCTGCATGCTGTGTATTTATCACCTTTCTAGTGTGGCTTTCATATTGCTGTGCGTGTTAAGTTGACTGTGTTTAAAGATCTGCCTATAAATTAAATTCCTGAAATTGCAAATTATGTAAGAAAACCTCTCCCTCTGAATGCAGCTTTCACAGGTTTCCCCTTGCATAAGGCAGGTGTCTTCTAAAGACAAGATAATGTTGCCTGCATGGTGAACCCTGGAGAAAAGTGTTGATCCCAACGCTGCCTTCTCCCGGCCTTGGGCTTCTCCTTTTAGGTTTTGGAAAATAATGTGATTTCACTGAGTACCTGATGATTATCATCACTTTTAAAAGATTAATTTGGCCTCTATTCAAAGGAGTTTATTTAGTGCAATCATACTGTTGTTTCCCCAAAGATATATACGTTTGCAATTTGGGGCAAGAGAAAAGCCATAAGTTGCATCAGTGCCCAACAGATTAATGAATTAGAAATTTTAGTGCCACTGTCTTGCTTATATGATCTGTAGTTTTTTTTTCCAAAACTGTTTGTTTATGTATAAAATTTATTTTTAAAACCTACCTTTTAAAAATCTAAAAACCGTCTAATGATCGTGCGGTCTCCACGCCGTTCTGACCGAACCGTGCCAGTATGCATCTCCCCAGTGCATCCTGCAATGACCTCCCAGTGTTCCCTTGCCCAGTTCGGAGTGCAAAACCCCTTTCCAAGACCAGAAGTGAACATTTCATCTTTCACAGACAGAGAGAGTGCATGGAATTTTTTTCCCAAAGGAGAAAATTCGATCTTCTAAAATGGGATGAAACCGTGCTCTCCGAGCCATGGCGTTTCCAGACTTGCTCTCCTAGAGCTGACTCTGCTTCTTGAGGAAAAAAAGAAAAGAGGCAGCTTTTCTAAAGCTGCAGCACTCCCAGGACATTCTCGCACATGTGTGCTGTCGAGTGACACCTTCAAGGAGCTGCAGACACCGCAGCGTGTTGCTCCCCGATGGAAGGAGGATGAAGCAGAAGCCGGAAAACGTGCTCAAGCCCCACGAACACCCGGAGCGGGAGACCGAGGACAAAACAGAAGTACAGAAAAAGTAGAAAGGCTTACAGACAACCAAAGAGGTTTAAGTGTGGTTATTTACAACAGAGACTGTAAAATGGTAAATTAGATATGAAGCTAAAAAAGGCACAGCTTTCCCTTTCTTAAATACACTGTAAACGGTTCATTAGGCATGCAGAACATTTCACTTTACAAAAAAAAATTTTACCTTGTTTGTTTAGACAAAGATAGTACTTAAATAGTCTCCAGCAAAATAGAATTCTTTCAAAAATACTTTCCCATTCATCCTATTAACCATTAAAGTTTTTTTTTTTTGTATGTGTCTCATTTACAAAAGTTCCTTATACCTTATATCAGGTCCTTCACAATTTATACATACAGTAATGTACAGCACAGCAAAAGACTGCAAAAAATTATTTGTAAAGCCAACACAATAGATACTAGAAATTTAAACCAAGGCATTTGTTTTAACATCTTATCCATTCTAATTAAATAATAAATGGACGCTAAAGGGTGTGTATACCAGTGATGCAGAAGGACGTGGGCGAAAAAGAGACCTGCAGAGGGCGCTATTCCGCTTCACGGGCTCCGTTATTACACAACAGGAATCTGTATATATTTTTTGTTTTTGTGTTTTTTAAATAATAAAAGGATATTAATGCCCCATATTGACTATACGTTTTATGTGCAAACCAAGGGTAAGCTTTAAAAAGTTCGTTAGTCCTTGAACCCTTTTAAAACAAGCGAACGATACCAGAAACTACATGGCAGAGTTAAAACTTCCATCTGTTAAAATATCAAAATCAGAGAGTTATTCGCTAGATATGGCTTTTCATCCAGAGGAACAGGAACATGTTTCTAAGCGCTGGGGATTGGAGGGGAAAGAATCGTTTCGACTGCTCAGGTCTTGCCAAATCCACGTCAAAATGCTTTCCGGGCTCCAAACCCTTGACATGATTTTTTAAACTTGAGAAACTGCTGAACAAGTGTGAATCAACCATCACAGGTTAAAAATATGATTTCTTGGGTCCTTCGTGGGTGCAGAATAACACGGGGAAACTTAAGGCAAAGTTCTCCTGGTAAGACGTCTTCTGTCACTTCCTGTGAAAGTAAAGGGGCTTGGCGTTCCCAGACTCCACCTTTGGCAGCTGGTCGCTGATGATCTCCACCAGCATCGCAGGGAACTCCACCTTCAGGGCCTGGGACTCTCGGAAGGTATAGAAGCAAAATTCCAACAGGTCACTCACCAGCTGCAACACAGAGAGGGGACGTGATATGGAGACCTTATTGCCATCCCTGTCCCTGGATCCCTCTGGTGGAAACTCAAAAGAGCAACATTCAGAGGTCTGACCAGGAAACCATCTGTCTTGGGGGAGGAAGAAGGGTGATCATGGTACCTGTCATGTAGTCCTTCATGCAACACAGACAGCAAAGAGCTGTGTAACTGTCCAGGACTGAGTGTATCAGCAACAACAGGGACACAGTCACACAGTTCACAGTGGCTAGGTGACTGAACTGCTCTCATCAAATTCTCATTTCCAAATGTGTGAGCTGGGAGGGGCAGGCACATGGGTTTATCTTTGGACACTGGCGATGGGCCTTCCCCAGGCTGGAAGGTGGGCTGGAGGTGGAGGGGCAGGTGCTTGCTCAGGGCCCTGGTGGCAGATGTCCAGGAGAGTGAGGGCAGGATTGAGCACTGTTGCTGGCAGGTGCCAGGTCCCCTCTAGGCCCTGCCAATGGAGCTGTGGCCATGGGGGCAGCCAGTACTTCCCCTGGCAGCCCCCTGGCTCTCATCCTGCCACCTTCCTTCAGGCATCCAGCCCTGAGCTAGGGGCATGGCTGAGACTTCTCAGCTACTCCCCTGCCACCCCCGCTTCATTGAGATATAACTGACATATGACTTTGTATAAGTTTAAGGTGTACAATGGGTTGATCTGATACACATACACCACAAAATGATTAGCAGACACCTCCATCCTATCACATAATTACCATTTCCTTTTTGTGGTGAGAATATTTAAAATCTACTCACTTAGCAACTTTCAAGTATATAATACAGTATTATTAACTATAATCACCATGCTGTACATCACATTCCCAGAACTTATTCCTCTTATAACTGCAAGTTTATATCCTTTAACCAACATCTCCCCATTTCCCCCACCCTCTAGCCCCTGGTAACCACCATCCCATTCTCCGTTTCTATGAGTTTAGCTTTTTTAGATTCCACATATAAATGATATCGTACAGTATTTGTCTTTCTCTGTCTGACTTATTTCACTTAGCATAACACCCTCAAGGTCCATCCATTTGTTGTAAATGGCAGGATTTCCTTCTTTCTCATGGCTGAATAATATTCCATTGTGTGTGTATATACGACATCTTCTTTATCCATTCATCTAGTCTCAGCCACTTTCTATTTCAGGCTGATTTGGAGAGAGAGAGTGAAAGCATCAACGTTTATGTCTCCTCGCCTGTCCAGCCATTTTCCCTTCTCTGTGACCCAAGGACCTTTCTCTTCTTTCTGGATAGGAACCACTCCCAATTCTGTAAGTTAAAAAAAAAAACCACCACCCACAAACGCAGTGTGGCAATACTGGTTGCTACTTTATTTACTAGGGGTATAATTTCAAATCAGAAAAATACATTCTAATTTTTCTTAATTCCATATCCCATTATGGAAAAAGGACTTTTGGTCATTTCCTGTATTAAAGCAGACTATATTAACATTACATGTCATAAAATAACTTTATAGTCTTAATAAAGTAATTCTAGTGAAAATACATCTATAAAACTCTCCCCCTCAGGATTTTTTAACTCAATTAGCAAGTTTAAATTGAGTTGGGTAGTAAATAACTGTGTGGTAAAGGCCTTCAGTACAAACCAGGAATCAAGTAAATCTCATCAGGAAAAATATCTCGTGTTCTCTTTGTGCCTGCGTATGCCCTCCATTGGCAGAGCGATATTTCCCTAAGTAGGTTCCAAGGACTCTGAGATTTAATAAGTATTCTGCACCCACATGATGTTGGGGCCAAATAAGCTGGGAAACAACCCAAATCGCCATCCACTCTGGGCATGCTCACACACACGTGCTTGCTTTGTGAATGCCATGCCTGTTTTCACATCTGTGAAATGGGGGTAGTAACAGTATCTCAGTCATCTTTGTGTAACTTGGTCCTTGGGTGCCCCCTTCTACAAAATGAAGGACAGGAGAACTTTGTTCTTTGCCTTTCCAGGGAAGAGATTCTTAAAAGAGAATTGGGCCGGCAAGTGTCTTTACTGTTTTCTCGGTGGCAGGCTGGTGGCTGTGAAAGCTAAAAGCCCCGCTAGGCCCCGCTCCCCAGATGTGGTGCCACAAAGGAGTCGGCAGTGCAGACTGCGGGGCAGGCCTTTCAGTGGGTCACAGCAGAGCCCTGCGCACCTGCTGCGGCTTCAGGACAGATTCGAGTTCACCCTGATCCAGCCTCTCCCCGAGGTCCCTCCGTGTGGGTGCCTGCAGGGCTGTGAAGGAGGATGGTTTTTCCTTGTAAATTTTAACTTGAGGGCAGACCTCTCAGTTTCTGGGCAATATCGGCCCCTACTAGGCCAACTCTGCTTGGCAGCCACACCTTTCACAGCTCTGGGGTTGGGCCTTATTCATGTGCAGAGAGGAAGGCTTCCTGTCCTCAGGCCACAGGGGGTTTGGGGAGGGCCAAGGTCTTTCTCCAGGACTCATCCTCCTCCTCCCTCCATCCAGGTTCCTGAGCACCTGCTCTGGCCCAGGCGCCAGGAAAGTGCGGGCAACACGAGGCCCTGCTCTCAGGGAGTCTACGTTTTGTTCTACTGAGAGGCAACGACACAGTCAGTCAGGTGCTGACGGCGCTGGGAGCCGACAGCGGACGGAGGAGGTACTGCTTTGGGAAGGGTGGTCAGAGTGAAAAAGTGGCCTTGGCAGGTGACCGGAGGAGGTGAGGCTGAGCCGTGCGACCATCAGGGCATGGATCGGAGCAAGTGTGGGGTCACTTGGCGGGTTCAGAGCACTGGGAAGTTCATGAGGTGGCGCCTATCAGCCAACCGACTGACATCTGAAACCAGTTACCTGGAAGGGCCAGGGCCATTTAGGGGTTCTAGTTGTAAACAGGCCACCGCAATGCCGATTCATCTATGCAATAGGAGATAAGGAGCAGAGTAAATCAGCTCTTGAACATAAGGCAGAATGCCCCGGAGCACCTCTGTGAACCTGTTAATGGGGACAGTTCCAGGCCTTCTCAGTGCTTCTGTCCCTATCTGTAGCACCCGCATAAATGTGTTCTCAGCACCGAGCATCACCTAGGAGATGCTGAGAAAACAGAGCAGAATGAAGAGAGACTGGGGGCTCGGCTGTTTTTCCTCGCAGGTTGCTTGGGGACAAGTGTCCCAGACACTACTCACTAACCATGCACATTAACCTGGGGCTGGCATTTCCCGCCCACCTCTGTTCCATGTTTCATAGACTGAGAAAGCAGCTCATTTTCAGTCATGAGCTGATACCCGGGCTTCTGTTTACAGGAAATGCCTCGGCCAGCTGCAGAGGGATGGAGGTCCTACTGGAGGATGTGGGGTCAGCCTGGCATCCCCAGGCCGAGCACCTGACCCTGCACACATCTCAAAGGAAACCACCACCACCACTACTCACTCTAAGGAAAGGGCTTGCTCCTTCCTCTTGGGTGGCCAGGATGCCCTTGGGGCTGGGAGGTCAGGGGGCCTCAGCAGCTATGAGAAGGTGCTGGCTGCTTCAGAAGCCTGCTGGGCCTCCCTGCCCTGGGACAAGGCTGAAAACCTCTGCAGGACTCCAGCCAGCGGGTCCTGAGCCAGTGACTGCAGTTGGTGAGGTCAGGGATCATCTGTGAGAATCGAAGCCAGGTGCCCCCAGTTACTGAGTGAGGAGAACACGTGCCGGTCTGGTTCAGGATGCAGGTTCTGCCCATCAAGTGCTCACTGATGCACAGAGCCCTCCCACGGCCCTTCATAACCCTGGCCTGTCGTGGCCAGTGTATCAGGGGCCTTCAGGACGGGACTCCTGGAGCCCTGGCCCTTAGCAGAAGTTTGAGGTGGGCTGTTGCTGCGGTACAAGGGTGCCACCCCTACTGGAAAACACGAGCACAGGAAGGGTGACACTGCAGGTGGTCAGAGCATGAAGAGGTGGGGACCAGGCCCTGAGAGCTGGTGAGAGTCACATAATGAACACCTGAGTCGGCAGGGACATGGACCAGCCAGAATGGACACTAGTTCTTAAGCCAAACTGTTGTATCATGGCGATGGATCCAACGGTCACGCTACACACATGCATGGGCATCTCCTGAGTGTCACCCCATTGCAATTCAGAGGGACATGCCAAGGAACACAGCCAGCAGGGACCCTGCCTGAGCCCAGAGAAGCCAGGAAACAAGGGTACAAGCACATAGAATGCATATGCCCTCCCCAGACGCAGTGCCCAACCCCCTCTCAGGCAGGACTGGCAGCTGGCCCAGGTACAGAGTCAGTGGAGGCAGGGCAGGCTGCAGTCACAGCCTGGAAGGTGGCACCGGATGGTGGCTGACCATCACTAAATGACACCAGAAACCATCAGGGAAGAGCTGAGTTCATCAGGGCCTGCCAGTTCTGGTGTGAGAGGGGGAAAAGCCAGACCATCTCACAGGCCACCTTTCAAAGGAAATCACTTCAGGATGACTGTGTGGATACTCCCCAGGGAAAATTCAGTAGCTTCCTTGGACAATTACTTGCCATGGAAGGATTTTTCAAAAATGTCACTCTCTCTTCAAATGATGTTAAGTATTGGCTGCTTCTGCTTGTTTCCCAGGCTCTTTCTTTCATGGATCTCTTCCCGGCCTGAAGGAATCTTCCTCTCCTCTGAACTCACAGATGCCACCTTGGTCTTTCCAGTTTACTTGACAACTAGCCAGGAGCCAGGTGACACCACTTCCTCTTTTGGACTGTGGTTCACATCTCTTAGGGGTGTAACTTTTCACATTTGCAGCTCCTTAAGCGGCCTGCAAGCTCCTTGAAGGCAGGAACCCCCTCCGCAGCCCCATGGCATCCAGGAGTGGCCCCTCCATGTTACTTCCATGCAGCCCTGGTGAGGCACTGAGGGCTAAAGGGGCTCAGGTCCTCATTCCAGTGTTTCTCTGACTTCTTCCAAGCTCTAAATTGCTTAGGAATACATATTTCAAAAGTATATTTTTTAGGGCAGTGTGTTGCTAGTTTTAATCAAAATGAAACAAAACACAAACTGGGTAATTTAAATGGACATCTTCATTTTAGTGGCGCTAGGTAACAATGCAGAACTGAGTATACAATACTAACCCCCTTCACCTTTCTCATTGATTCTGATTTCCTTTGGCTTGTTTATGCTGGGTGTTAACATGACTTCGTATGCACGCCACGCCATGGGCACCATGAGCCCCAATCACTGCTCACTGTGGTTAGAGGGACGGGTGTGGGGAGGGTGGTCGCAGCTACAGAGATAAAAGCTCTACCCTGTTGGCCTGTCAGCACAAATGCCTTAATTACAATGAGACCAATGACCGGGCTGGGCCTGCCACCTTCATGTTGATTCTCACCGGCCCTTCCTGGTAAATAAACCAGGCTACATGGTGTGGCAAGAACCCTAATTATAATCAGTAATAAGAGTCCCACATTATTAGGAATCAGAGAAAGTCCTGTGCGTTGACTTTTCATTCTGTACAAAATGCATCTGTTGGGGCCACAGAAGTTTAGCTTGAAGCTCAGCACGATTTATCCAGCCCAACGGGCCACAGCTGCCAGGGCTGCAGAGGAGCCTATGGATGGTCACAGGGCAACGGATGGCACTTTGCTTGCTACAAAAAGTAAAGCCATCAAGCTCCATTTACTGCCTTTTCCCTACTCCCTCTACTGAGCCAGTGGTTACTCCTGTGCAGGCTCCCACCGTGAGCAATGGTCTCTCTTGGGGTGCCAAGTAGGGAGGGTGCGGTGCTGCTGTTCTAAGGTCGCACAATCAGGAAGTGGTGACGGAGCACCTGAATGATCACAGCCTCTGAAATAGGGTCCCACGTGTTTTCAACAGCATGTTCATTTGTCATAAGTTAATCTGCCGACTCCAGAACTTTCACCTAATTAAGATCGAGCTTTTGCCTGAAATGACCATTGGGAGCAGGTCTGAAGCTTTATTTTCAAAGACCAGAATTTTAGCCAGTTATACTGATAGGGTTAGGGGCAAAGGATATACAGCTTCAATTCTAAATACTGTAATAGTAATAGACAGAAATGGCCAGCAATTATTTACTCCAGGTGTTCCGGCAATAGCCTTGTGAACACTGGAAATGACACACAGTGATGATATAAGGAGTCTGGGCTTCATTCAAAATCCCCAGTCTCCACCAGCGCAGGCCAACCTGGAAGATGCCTGTGTGTGCACAGGTGAGAGTCCTGCGGCTGTGCAGGACTGCTTCTCTCTGGCTGGTGATGTCTCAACAAAGTGCAAAGTAACAAAAGCCCCCCAAATTTAGTAGCATTTGTTTCTACACTCAGAAGAAAACACACCCTTTAACAACAAAGTTAGACCACTATTTACTTGCGGATTCCCTTTGGAAACCAGGCCCCACAGTGCTACTACCCCACTGAGTGCTCCTGGCAGGCTCTCCTAGAGGCAGAGTTTAGGAGAGTCTTGAGGGCCTCCAAGATGTGACCAAGAGGAAAAGTATCAAAAGATACCATCAGGGAGTTACATCAGTATCATGATGGCAGAGGACAGTTACTTCTTTTTGTCCCCATTTATCAACAAAGAATTAGTCACCCATCCACAAACAAAAGCACCTTTGTGGGAGCTGTGAGATCCAGCACTACATGCCAAGGGAGTTGGGAGGAGTCTCGCCCACCTGTGCATCCAATCATAGGCAGACAGACCTGGGTGCAGGCTGTGGAACCAGGCGAACAGCAAACCTACCCCCACTTCTCATGCTGCAGAAGAGTGGTGAGCTGGGCAGATACCCACAGACAGGAGAGAAACTGCACAAGTCCAGTCTTCCCAAGGGGAGATTCCAGCATGCCACTGGAGCGAAAAAACCAAACGAGTTTGGACACATTGGAGATGGAAAGAACTTTACTAGTGCTGTTGTCCCAGCCCCTGCCAAGTCAACACTGCATGGGGCTGAACTATCAGGTGGCCCCAACCTCTCCTGCAGAGGAAAAGGAGAGTGGAGAGTGAGTGTCCAGCTACTCCAGTGGTGTGGGATACAGCTGGAGAAACCTGTATCTCTCCAGTAGCAGCCAGAGTACTGAGGTGGGACCTCTGTGACTGGGAGAAGAGAGGAGATTGGGAAAGAGGCAGAAAAGAATATCAAAGGGCTTTAAAGGCACACAGTTCTGGGGCTGGCCCCGTGGCCGAGTGGTTAAGTTCGTGCGCTCTGCTGCAGGCGGACCAGTGTTTCGTCGGTTCGAATCCTGGGCGCGGACATGGCACTGCTCGTCAGACCACGCTGAGGCAGCGTCCCACATGACACAACTAGAGGAACCCACAACGAAGAATACACAACTATGTACCGGGGGGCTTTGGGGAGAAAAAGGAAAAAATAAAATCTTAAACTAAAAAAAAAAAAATAAAAAAAAAATAAAGGCACACAGTTCTTGCTGACTGTGCTCAGTATGAAGTCCACCCATGAGCCTCTGGGAGTACCACACCTGGGGATCTCCCTAGCTGTTCTCTGGCACCCCCAACACCCCAAGTGCTAAACTCATACCTCCCTCCATTCTCTGGCTGGGTCCTTGTGCACACTCCTGAGATGGGAGGCAAGAGTGAGCTCCAGTAGACAGGAAGTATGCTCAGGCCAGGATCTATGGGCAATGGAAAAACCACAAAGCTGAGCTATAGCGCCACCTTCTGCAAAACAAAGGAGAGATTTCCAGTGGCCAGCTAGTAGGTTGTAAGAACCAGAGAAGACATAAAAGCTTAAGAATTCTGCCACAAGAGGCAGCAAAAAGAGTGGAACAGGTGTACCCACAAAGGCAGAGAAAACTCCAGAAAATAAGAGTGCCAATGAACAGAATACACCATTGGAGGGCAACTAGCAAAGATTTAAGTCTGCTTAAATTATTAAATTATATCTTCTCCTTTAGATGTGAAAAAAGCAATGCACAACCACAAGGAACATGAAAAATCAAACACACCATCACCAAAAGATAACAATTCTCCAATAACCAAGCTCAAAGGGATGGAATTTTGTGATCTAGCTAATAAAGAATTCAAAATAGCTACTTTGAAGAAACTCAATGAGCTACAGGAAAATTCCAAAAGACAATTAAAAAATACACAGGTTAAAAATGAAATATTTACCAAAGAAAAAATCCTTATAAAGAACCAAGCAGGAATTCTGGACCTGAGGAGCTTGATGAATAAAATGAAAAACGCAATAGAGAGCATCTGCAGTAGAGCAGAACAAATGGAAGACAGAATAAGTGAGTTAGAGGATTTTGAAATAACCCAGTTAGACGACACCAAAGGAAAAAGAACGAAAAACAGTGTAGAAAACCTCTGTAATATAAGGGATTCTATCAAAAGAACTAATATTAGAAAAATAAGGGTTCCAGAAAGAGAAAAAATGGGGAATGGAGCAGAAAGTTTAATTAAATTCCAAACCTGGGGAGAGAACTGGACATCCAAGTTCACCAAGCTAATAGATCATCCTATTATCTCAATGCAAAAAGACCTTCCCAAGACACACTATAATGAAACTATCAAAAATCAAAGATAAAGAATTTTAAAAACAGCCAGTGGAAAAAAAGATTGTAACCTACAAAGGAACCCCCATTAGGCTATCAGCGGATTTCTCAGCAGAAACCCTACAGGCCAGGAGGGAGTGAAATGACATACTCAAAGTGTTGAAAGGAAAGAATTGCCAGGCAAGAATACTCTACCTGGCAAAGTTATCCTTCAGATATGAAGGAGAAAAAGACTTTCCTAGACAAACAAAAGCTGAAGGAGTTCATTGCCACTAGATCTGCTTTGCAAGAAATGCTGAAAGGAGTTCTTCAGGCTGAAATGAACAGATGCTAATCAGTGACATGCAAACATACGAAAGTACACAATGTACTGATAAAGGTAAACACACAGTCAGGCTTAGAAAGTCCTAATTCTGTAATAGGACAGTGTGTGAACCACCTAACTATAGTATAAGGCTCAAAGGAAAATAGTATTAAGAATAATTTTAGCTACTGTAATTTGTTAAGAAATTAATGACATCAAAAATATAAAAGGGGGGAATAAAACGGTGAAGCTTTTGTAGACGAGTGAAGTTAAGTTGCTACGAGCTTAAAATATACTGTTTTATCTATGAGATGTCTTATGTAAGCCTCATGGTAACCACAAAGCAAAAACCTAGAGAAGATGCACAAAAGATAAAGAAAAGGGAAACAGAGTATACCTCCATGGAAAATCACTGATTTACAAAAGGTAAGCAGAAACAGAGGGAAAAGAAACAATGGAAATATAAAACAACCAGAAAACAATGAATAAAATGGTATTATAACTCTAAATGTAAATGCACTGAATTCACCATCAAAGGCACAGAGTGGCTGGATGGATTAAGAAATGAGGCCCAATTATATGCTACCTACAAGAGACTCACATCAGCTTTAAGGATACACATAAGGTCAGAGTGAAGGGATGGGAAAAGACATTCCATGCAAGTGAAAACCAAAAGAAAGTGGGGGTAACTATACTTCTTATATCAGACAAAATAGACTTAAACCAAAAACAGTAACAAGAGACAAAGCAAGTCAATATATAATGATAAAAGGGAGAGTTGCTTAAGAAGAATATAACTATTGTACATATATCTGCATTTAACATTGGAGCACTAAACATATTAAGCAAATACTAACAGCTCTGAAGCGGAAAATAGACAACAATACAAAATAGTACGGGATCTCAATACACCACTTTCGGCAATGGAAAGATCATCCAGACAGAAAATCAACAAAGAAACATGGACTTGAACCACACATTAGGCCAAATGTACCTAACAGACATGTATAGAATATTCTATCCAATAGAAGCAGAATATGCATTTTTCTTGATAGACCATATGATAGAATACAAACCAAGTCTTAGCAAATTTAAGGAGACTGAAATCATACCAAGTATTTTTTCTGAACACTATGGTATGAAACTAGAAATCAACAAGAGGAAAGCTGGAAAATCTACAAATATGTGGAAATTAAACAACATACTCCTGAACAACCAATGCGTCAAAGAAGAAATTAAAAGGGAAATCAAAAAATATCTTGAAACAAATGAAAATGGAAACACAACATACTCAAACCTAAGGGATGCTGCAACAGCAGTTTTGAGAGGGAAATTTATGGTGATAAATGCCTATGTTAAGAAAATAGAAAGATCTGAAACAACCTAGCTTTACACCTCAAGGAACTAGAAAAAAGAACAACAAGCTAGGCCCAAAGTTAGCAGACGAAAGGAAACAACAAAGATCAGGGTGGAAATAAATGAAATAGAGATCAGAAAAACAAGGGGAAAAAAATCAATGAAACTAAGCTGGTTTTTTGAAAAGATAAACAAAATTGAGAGAAGACTCAAATAAATAAAACCAGAAATGAAAGAGGAGACATTACAATTGATACCACAGAAATACAAAAGATAAGAGAGTACTATGTACAATTATATGCTAACAAATTGGATAACCTAGAAGAAATGGATAAATTCCTAGAAACATACAACCTGCTTTGACTGAATCAGGAAGAAAAAGAAAATGTGAACGATCGATAACAAGTAAGGAGATTGAATCAGTAGTCAAAAACCTCCCAACACAGAAAACCCTAGGACTAGATGGCTTCAGTGGTGAATTCTACCAAATATTTAAAGAAGAGTTAACATTAATCCTTCTCAAACTCTTCACAAAAATTGAAGAAGAAGAAACACTTCCAAACCCATTTTATGAGGCCACAATTACCCCAATACCAAAGCCAGGGAAAGACTACAGGAAAAGAAAACAACAGACCAATATCCCTGATAGATATAGATGTAAAAATTCTCAACAAAATACTAGCAAACCAACTTGAACAACACATTGAAAGCATTATACACCATGACAAGTGGGATTTATCCCTGGGATGCAAGGATGGTTCAATATATGCAAATCAATAAATGTGATACATTATATTAATAGGATGAAAGATAAAAATCATATGATCTTCACAACAGATGCAGAGAAAGCATTTACAAAATACATCCTTTCATGATAAAAACTCTCAATAAATTGAATATAGAAGGAATGTACCTCAACATAATAAAGGCTATATATGACAAACCTACAGCTAACATTATACTCAGTAGAGAAAAATTGAAAGCTTTTACTCCAATATCAGGAGCAAGAGAGGGTGCTCACTCTTACCACTTTTATTTAATATAGTACTGAAAGTCCTAGCCAGAGAGACAAAGAAATAAAAGGCATCCAAATCAGAAAGAAGTAAAATTGTCATTAATTGCAGATGGTACGATCTGATATATAAAAAACCCTAAAGACTCAATCCCAAAACTGTCGGAAGTAATTAACAAATTCAGTAAAGTTACAGGATACAAAATCAACATATAGAAATCAGTTCTGTTTCCATACACTAACAATGAAACATCTGAAAAAGAAATTAAAAAAAAAATCCCATTCATGATAGCATCAAAACAATAAAATAATTAGGAATAAATTTAACCAAGGAAGTGAAAGATCAGTACAATGAAAATGACAAGACTTCACAAACAAATGGAAAGATATCTCATGTTCATGAGTCAGAAGACTTAATATTGTCAAAATGTCCACACTACCCAAAACCATCTATAGATTCAACACAATCCCTATCAAAATTCCAATGGAATTTTTCATAGACATGGAAAAAAATCCTAAAATTTGTATGAAATCACAAAAGACTTTGAATACAAAGCAATCCTGAGAAAGAAGAACAAAGTTGTAGGCATCATGCTTCCTGATTTCAAACTATACAACAAAGCTATAGTAATTGAAACATTTTGGTATTGGCATATAAGTAGACACACAGACCAATGGAACTGAAAGAGAGCCCAGAAATAAACCCCTGCATTTACAATCAACTAATAGCTGACAAGGGAGCCAAGAACACTCAATGGGAAAAGACAGTCTCTTTAACAAATGGTGTTGGGAAAACTAGATAACCACATGCAGAAGAATGAAAGTGGACCCCTATCTTACACATGCACAAACATTAACTCGAAATGGATTAAAGACTTAAACATAAAACCTGATACCATAAAACTCCTAGAAGAAAACAGGAAAGAAGCTCCTGGGCAATGATTTTTTGGATATGATACCAAAAGCACAAGCAATAAAAGCAACATTCAACAAGTGTGACTATATCAAGCTACAAAGCTTCTGCACAGCAAAAGAAACAATCAAAAAAATGAAAACGAACCTATAGAATGAGAGAAAGTATTTGCAAACCATATATTGGATAAGGGTTTGATATCCAAAATATATAAAGAACTCATACATCTCAATTAAAAAAAATCCATTGCTGTGCAGAAGCTTTTTAGTTTGATGTAGTCCCATTTGTTCATTTTTTCTTTTGTTTCCTTGCCTGGTCAGACATGGGACTTGAAAATATGCTGCTCAGACCAATGTCATAGAGCATACTGCCTATGTTTTCTTCTAGAAGTTTCATGGTTTCAGGTCTTACATTCAAGTCTTTAATCCATCTCGAGTTGATTTTTGTGCATGGTATAACGGAATGGTCTACTTTCATTCTTTTGCATGTGGCTGTCCAGTTTTCCCAACACCATTTATTGAAGAGACTCTCCTTTCTCCATATATGCTCTTGGCTCCCTTGTTGAATATTAGCTGTCCATAAACGTGTGGGTTTACCTCTGGGCTCTCAATTTTGTTCCATTGATCTGTGTGTCTGTTTTTGTGCCAGTACCATGCTGTTTTGGTTACTATGGCTTTGTAGTATAATTTGAAATCGGGGAGTGTGATATCTCCAGCTTTGTTCTTTTTTCTCAGGAATCCTTTGGCTATTCGGGGTCTTTTGTTGTTCCATATAAATTTTAGGATTCTTTGTTCTATTTCTGTAAAAAATGTTGTTGGAACTTTGAAAGGGATTGTGTTGAATCTATAGATTGCTTTAGGAAGTATGGACATTTTAACGATGTTAATCCTTCCAATCCAAGAGCGCGGAATATCTTTCCATTTCTTTGTGTCGTCTTCGATTTCTTTCAACAATGTTTCATAGATTTTGGTGTACAGATCTTTCACCTCTTTGGTTAAGTTTATTCCTAGGTATTTTATTCTTTTTGTTGCAATTGTAAATGGGATTGTATTCTTAATTTCTCTTTCTGCTACTTCGTTGTTAGTGTATAGAAATGCAACCGATTTTTGTACATTGATTTTGTATCCCACAACTTGACTGTATTCCTTTATTATTTCTAAAAGTTTTTTAGTGGACTCTTTAGGGTTTTCTAGATATAAAATCATGTCGTCTGCAAAGAGTGACAGTTTCACTTTTTCTTTTCCAATGTGGATCCCTTTTATTTCTTTTTCTTGCCTGATTGCTCTGGCTAGGACTTCCAATACTATGTTAAATAAGAGTGGTGACAGTGGGCATCCTTGTCTGGTTCCTGTTCTTAGAGGGATAGCTTTCAGTTTTTCTCCATTGAGAATGATATTTGCTGTGGGTTTGTCATATATGGCCTTTATTATGTTGAGGTATTTTCCTTCTATACCCAATTTATTTAGAGTTTTTATCATAAATGGATGCTGTATCTTGTCAAATGCTTTCTCTGCATCTATTGAGATGATCATGTGATTTTTATTCTTCATTTTGTTAATGTGGTGTATCACGTTGATAGATTTGCAGATGTTGAACCATCCCTGTGTCCCCGGAATGAAACCCACTTGATCATGATGTATGATCTTTTTAATGTATTGTTGTATTCGATTTGCTAGTATTTTTTTGAGGATTTTTGCATCGATGTTCATCAGTGATATTGGCCTGTAATTTTATTTTTTTGTGTTGTCCTTGTCTGGTTTTGGGATCAGGATAATGTTTGCTTCGTAGAAGGAGTTAGGAAGCATCTCCTCCTCTTCAATTTTTTTGGAAGAGTTTGAGAAGGATAGGTATTAAGTCTTCTTTGAATGTTTGGCAGAATTCACCAGGGAAGCCATCTGGCTCTACATCAAACTAAAAAGCTTCTGCACAGCAAAGGAAACCATCAACAAAACGAAAAGACAACCTAACAATTGGGAGAAGATATCTGCAAACCACATATCAGATAAGAAGTTAATATCCAAAATATACAAAGAACTCATACAGCTCAACAACAAAAAAACCAACAATCCAATTAGAAAATGGGCAAAAGATCTGAACAGAGATTTCTCCAAAGAAGATATACAGATGGCCAACAGGCATATGAAAAGATGCTCAACATCATTAGCTATCAGGGAAATGCAAATCAAAACTACAATGAGGTATCACCTCACTCTGGTCAGAATGGCTATAATTAACAAGACAGGAAACAATAAATGTTGGAGAGGATGTGGAGAGAAGGGAATCCTTGTTCACTGCTGGTGGCAGTGCAAACTGGTGCAGCCACTATGGAAAGCAGTATGGAGTATCCTCAGAAAATTAAGGATAGATCTACCATATGATCCAGCTATTCCACTGCTGGGTATTTAGCCAAAGAACTTGAAAACACAAAGGCATAAAGATACTTGCACCCCTATGTTCACTGCGGCATTATACACAATAGCCAAGACTTGGAAGCAACCTCGGTGCCCATCAAGGGACGAATGGACAAAGAAGATGTGGTATTTATACATGATGGACTACTACTCAGCCATAAGAAATGACGAAATCTGGCCATTTGTGACAACATGGATGGACCTTGAGGGTATTATGCTGACTGAAATAAGTCAGAGGGAGAAAGTCAAATACCATATGATCTCACTCATAAGTAGAAGATAAAAACAACAACAACAAAAAAACTTGTAGCATTGGAGATTGGACTGGTGGTTACCATTGGGGAAGGGGGGGGCAAAAGGGGTGATTAGGGTCACGTGTGAGGGGATGCACTATAATTAGTGTTCGGGTGGTGAACATGATGTAATGTATACAGAATTCGAAATATGATGTACATCCGAAAAAAATAAAAATTAAAAAAAAATCCAGTTAAACAATGGGCAGAGGAAATGAATAGACATTTTTCCAAGGAAGACATTCAAATGGCCAACAGGTATATGAAAAGATGCTCAATATCACTAATCAGGGAAATGCAATCAAAACCACAATGAAAAGAAGACAAGATATATGTATTGGTGAGGATGTGGGGAAAAGGGAACCCTTGTGCACTGTTGGTGGGAATGCAAATTGGTGCAGCCATTATGGAAAACAGTATGGAGGTTCCTCAAAAAATTAAAACTAGAACTACCCTATGATCTGGCAACTCCACTCCTGGGTATATATCTGAAGGAAACGAAAAGAGATATATAGACTCTCATGTTTATTGCAGCATTATTCACAACAGCCAAGATATGGAAACAACCCAAGTGTCCGTCAACAGATTAATGGATAAAGAAGATGTGATACATACATATACATACACACACACACACACACACACCCCACAGAGAAATATTTTTCAGCTGTGAGAAAGAAGGAAATCCTTCCATTTGTGAAAACATGAATGGACCAGTGAGAATATTATGCTAATTGAAATAAGTCAGACAGAGAGAGAGAAATACTGTATGGTCTCACTTATATGTGGAATCTAAAAAAGCCAAACTCATAAAAACAGAGAACACAGCGGTGATTACCAGGAGGTGGGAGAATTAGGGAGATGTTGTTTGAGGGCACAAACTTGCAACCAGGAGATAAGTCCTAGAGATCTAATGCACAGCATTAGTGTTTATAGAGAACAATACTGTTTTATAAACTCCAAAGTTGCTAAGAGACTAGATCTTAATTGTTCCCACCACAAAAAAAGAAATGATAATTATGTGACCTGATGATTACGCCACAGTGGTAATCATATTGTAATATATAAATGTATCAAAGCAACACGTTGGACACCTTAAACTTACACAATATTATATGTCAGTTATATCTCAATAAAATAAAAAGATACCATAAGAATAATACCTAAAAAGATTGGTTTTTAAATAGTCAGTATAAGGTATTTCATGGCCCACAAACTTAACAGCAAAGCACGCTCAGTGCATCAGCTTAATTCTAGGCCTGCATGTGGCATCTGGGGAACTTAGTGGGATGCTTTGGGGATCGGAGATACTGGCAGCAAAGCCACCATCTGGACGGGGAATCTTTTGTTAATTCCCCATTTTTAAAAACTGCCCTCTCTGCCAAGGGTCAGCCTGCATGGACAGCGGGCAACTGGATTCAAGTGTGTCCCTAAAGCAGGAGACAAGCCTCAACGAGGCTGCTTGCTCTGATATGAGCTCTGCCTGCAAATTCTAGGGCAGGGGATCCCCTCCGAGGGGGGCTAACGCCAGGGCTCCAGGACAGAATGGGCACCTCTGGCTCTGCTTCTAGACAGGCCCAGCTGCCTGATGGAGTGAGGGAGGCAGGGTCATCTCACGTGGCCTCACAGGGCTGGTTCCTGGGTCTAGGTTGGTGCAGGGTCAGGCAGTTTGGGCCAGACCAGGTGCCCAGGAATGGGCTGGCTGCTGGGGTGTGAAGCAGGTACTGTTCAATATCTCATGAAAAACAAGGGCATTTCTGAAAACTCATGCCTACCCCCATCCATTAGCATCTGATTGCTATGTGAGGTTACATCGTCATCACTATTTTTATAATAAATTCAACTCCAATCATTGATCTCTGGTCAGTGATAAATATTAAACCTTCAGAATATGTTGTTTAGATGCTGTGCTAAGCAAGATGGGTTCAATTTCCTTCTAATTTTTTTGGACTTAAATTTATTTAATTTCCACCCCGTTTAAGTTTCCTTGTATTACAAGCCTCGTTCTAGATCACAGCTCTGCCTTCTTGTGAATAAGGTCTATTGTACATGTGAAAAACACAAAGAAAAATGACACAATGGAAAAGGAGAAAGTAGAGCTTAAAGATAAAGGGATAATTAGAACATTGCTGAACAAAGGAAGTCTAATGAAAGCGTTGTATTTGAAATGCATTGGCATGTTACTGTATATAGAAGTATGAACTTTTCCTAATTTTGTTTCCAATATTTCCTAGATTCTTCTTGCAACTATACACTACACTGAGCAATATAAAAATCTAAACCAATTCATGTTTATAAGTTACCAACCTTAATATCTGGTCAAATCAAGATTTAGCAGTTAAATCCTTATTCCAATCTCAGAAAGAAAAAGTACACTAAGCAGCAAGGGGCAGACCCCCTTGGCCGGGGCAGCGTCTTTGATCCAAGCAGGGACCCTTGAGACCAAGGTGGCCTAATTTATTCCCTTGATTCTATGATGCTGTTGAAGGAATCGAGGGTCAGCAAAGTATGGCTTGCAAGCCAAATGTGGCCCAATAATAGTTTTTCTAAGTTTTTTTCAATTTTGGTTGTTTTTTACACTTTTAAATAGTTGAAGAAAATCAAAAGGATAATATTTTGTGACATGCGAAAATTGTATGAAATAGTTTTACTGGAATACAGCCATGCTCATTCACTTAGATATTACCTACGACTGCTTTCATGCTACAGTGGCAGAGCTGAGTAGTTGTGACAAAGACCATGGCGCCCAGAAATCCTACAGTATTTACTACCTGGTCGTTTATGGAAAAAGTTTGCTGACCCCTAGATTGGAAGGCACACTGGAGATTTGGTAACAGCTATGGGAGAAAGGTTTTGGTTTTTGCTAAAATATATAAATCAAGTATAAGATGTCTCCTGATTTCAGAAATATTAAAATATATATATAAAAAAAGTCTGTGACTCAAGTGACATGGTGGTAGTCAGATCTGGCTTTCCAAACATTATATGGATTCTCTGAGCCTTTAGGAAATGCTTTAGAAAGAATTCTTTTACATAAGGGGGTTGAACTAGGTAACCGAAGACTGTCCAGCTTAATTAAAGCTCCAGAATTTGTCATTCAAATGGACAGCCACCATCACTCACGTCTTCCATTGTTGGCTGTTCCATTACGAGTCATTTCCCTTTGAACCTATGGCCCTGTGGGGCCATTTACATTTACAGCTGAGTCTCTTATTCACTGTAGTTACATTCTATAAAGTCATTACGAACAGTGAATTAGGAAATACTGAACCCTTGCTCCTAGGGGAAATTCAGGGTTAGGTTCCCACTAGCTATTGGTCACAACATTTTTATCAAAAATCAGTACATAACCTTGTTTGATGTGTGTTTCTGTTTAAAGACTCCTTAATTGATATTTATTGCTGATTCCTTAACATTGAACTCACGGCCAACAGCACTATAACTCACACCTGAACGAAGCTTATTGAGCACACTTATTTCCTCCATAAGGCACATCACAGCCTTCTTGCAGGAACACTAGATAATGCAGGGGCACTTTGGGGACCATTTTAAACAGAAAAACCACCAAAAAAGATGCAAAAAATGTGCTATCAAAGAGACCACAGAAAAGACACTTACTAGATGAGAGCTGGAACAAGAAGGCAGAACATCGCCTTGTTTGACCCTAGCTGGGAACATGCACATCGGACAACTCAAGTTTTTTACTGCTTGGTGCATGTCTGTGAATGACTGTGAAAGTGATGTATTGATTTGGGGGTTACAAATAAATTTTAACGAGTAGGCAAATTCGTAAATGCAAAATCTGCAAATAATAAAGATCGACTATGTGTATACTACTGCAAATAATGATGACTGACAGTGTATGAAACTATATACACTTTCTAGTCCCTTTAACCATGACCTTGATAAACCAAATTGATCAACTGGCATTGTCTTGGCCTTTCTGATCTCAGATATTTAAAATGATATGCCCTAGTCTAAAGTGGCACCAATAATAAACATTCTTCTTTTCTATTGCTTAATAATGTCTGTCTCCCTTATGCAATTTCTTCATTCTTTCTTTTTTTTCTTTTTTTTGCTGAGGAAGATTAGCCCTGAGTGAACATCTGCTGCCAATCTTCCTCTTTTAGCTTAAGGAAGATTCGCCCTGAGCTAACATCTGTGCCAATCTTCCTCTATTTTGTATGTGGGTCACTGCCACAGCATGGCTGCTGACGAGGAGTGTGGGTCCATGCCCAGGAACTGAACTAGGCTGTCAAAGCAGAGCACACCAAATTTAACCACTAGGCCATGGGGCTGGCCCCTCTTCATCATTTCTTTTTGTGTCAAATTAGGCCTTAGGTTTAAGGCTCCTTTCCAGCATATTGATGAGTCTCTTGTTTCATTCAATTCTTACACCCTGCTCCACTTAAGCTTTCTGCCTTTCAGACACCTGCTACCTTCTTTCAGACTTGTGTGCATGGTGTGCCACAGTTTGCAAACTGCTCTTCACACTCATCATCTCCTCTGATTGACACAATCTTAAATAGATTATATTATGCCCAGGACAGGCTGCTTTATTTGTGAGGCCCAGTGCAAAATGAAAATATGGGGCCCCCTGTTCAAAGTTTACTAAGAATTTCAAGATGGCGATAGCAGAATAGTAAGCCAAGTCTGGGACGCTCTGCCCTGATGTCTCCCACAGGTGGTTCTCCCCCTCTTCCACTCCTGCCTTCTGCTCCTGTCTCATTTATGAACCTGGAAAACTGCACTTAATCACTCCCTGTCTTAATTCCTTTCTCTATACAAAAGGTAAAAAAATGAGTAAATATTACTATTATTCCCTTTTTATGGAGAAAGGAATTAAGATGAGGTGATTAAGGGTAAACAGTAATATTTACTTATCCTTGCCTCATGGAGATATTAGAAGGAATTAGTGACAGGACTTAGGAAGAAAGGCACCCGGTAAATCCCAGGTATTATATAGTTATTTTATATTGTAAGAAGAGGGATTTAAGCTGCATAAGAGGCGAGGATTTATTGACACAGGTGTTAGACAATGAGAGAGTTTTCCAAAATCTTCCCTAGATATATTTCAGATTAGGAAGAGATTCCTGTGTGTCAGGTTAGATCTAGATGCGATTTTTCTATGAGCAGGGCTTCCAGGACCCACAGTAGTTCTTTCTACCTGATATTGTGTTTTTTCCAGAAAGCTCACACTATGGCATCTTAACTCTCACAGAATCAGGTGGGACTGGAAAGCACAATTCCTTTATACCTCCCCAGACAAGGCCAAGTCCTAGTTGTCCTCCAGCATTCTTTTAAAACTAGCTGTGAACAAGTAGCACATGTCCTGTGGGCATGCAACTTATGAAATTTAATTAATAATGAAGCCAAAGGAGTAGTTGTCATAAGAAGAATTGCTTTTTCCCCCCCTCTCTTTAAATTAGGATCAGACTCAACTTTAAATTTTGCCAGTTAAGGATTAAAAGAAACAAACTACTGTCTGTTATCATCCTAAGTTCGTAAGTGAAAGATTTTGACACCAAAACAAACAGAAGCAAGAGAATGGGAGAAAATATCTTCAAATTATCTATCTGATAATGGATTAATATCCAGGATATATAAAGAACTCCTACACCTCAACAACAACAACAACAACACAACCAATTAACAAATAGGCAAAAGACTTGGGTAGAAAATTCTCCAAAGAAGACATACCTATGGCCAATAAACATGTGAAAAGATGCTCAATGTCACTAACTGTTATTGTTAGTGCTGTCAAGTAGATTCCAGCTCCTAGCCACCCTGTATACAGTAGAGTGGAACCCTCTCTGGTCTTTTTGCAACATCCTCTCGTTTTCTGATGCTATATCAGACAATGCTCTGCTGCTATTCATATGTTTTTCATGGCTAATTTTTTAAGAAGTGGTAGGTCAGGTCCTTCTTCTTCCTCGTCTGTCTTAGTCTGGAAGCTCCACTGAAACCGGTCTCCATGGGCGACCCTGCTGGTATTTGAAATACTGGTGGCATAGCTTTTAGCATCACAGCAACATGCAGCCACTACAGTATGACAACTGACAGACAGGTAGTGTGGTACCCTGACCAGGACACAAATCCAGGCTGCAGTGGTGGTCTAACCACTAGACAAACAGGCTGGCATCACTAATCATAAAGGAAATGCAAATCAAAGCCACAGTGAGATACCAGCTTAACACTCATTAGGATGGCCACCATAAAAAAAAAAAGCAAATAAGTGTTGGCGAGGATTTGGAGAAAGTGGAACCCTTGTGCTCTGTTGGTGGGAGTGTAAAAAATTGTGGAAAACAGTTTGGTGATTCCTCAAAAAGTTAAACATAGAATTATCATATGATCCAGCAATTCCACTAGGAATATACTCAAAGAATTGAAAGCAGGGTCTCGAAGAGATACCTGCGCACCCATGTTCATAGCAGTATTATTCACAACAGCCAACAGAAGCAACCCAAGCATCCATCGACAGATAAATGGATAAATAAATGTTTTAAATCAACCTTTTCCAAAGAGGTAAGGGAATAACCTAGATTTTGCATTAAGTCAGCCACAGAAAACCATGACCAACCACGAAAGACCAAAGGAGATAAAGTTCCGTGGCTGCAAGTGGAAATTAACTGTCATTATAATTAAGGTATAAGTAAAGTATGATCTTCCAGATTGGAGAGAAAGGACTCAGGACCAATATTACTGATAAAATCATGAGTTGAAATGCAAGATCAGCTTTAAAGCATCACGGCTGCCTTCGATGCCAAACTCTCTATATGGGTGATATATATGCACACATTCATATCTGTATCTGTGTCTGTATCTAGTACATATATATATATATGTATATAGTATATAACAAAGCTTTCACTAATCCCAAATTACTCATGCATGGGTCAAGGTCTGTCATAAAGTTTGTTTTGGGGTTATTTACAAAGAGAGGGTTTGCTAAGCTATTATGATTTCTTAGCTGTACTTAAACACACAAACACAAAGACTTTCACTCACATTCAAAATGCTCACTTACAGGGGCTGGCCCCATGGCATAGTGGTTAAGTTCGGCATGCACTGCTTCACTGGCCTGGGTTCGGGGGTTCAGATCCTGGGCATGGACCTACACCACTTGTCAGCCATGCTGTGTTGGTGACCCACACCCAAAAAATAAAGGAAGACTGGCACAGATGTTAGCTCAGGGCTAATCTTCCTCAAGCCAAAAAAGAGGAAGATTGGCAACAGATGTTAACTCAGGGCAAATCTTCCTCAGCAAAAAGCCCCAAAGCCAACAAACATGCTCATTTACATACATGCCATCACATGACAGAAAGATGCATACTTATTTTCTATTCATTAAAGCAATTTTACTAAGAAGGTTTACTAGACAACACCTTTACTTTTTTTTCAGTTAACTCTCCTCCCTGTTTGCTTTGTGGCTTCTGATAGTTACTGGAAACCTCACGGGTATTAACACGAGTTGAATCAATGAGCTATTCTTCACAATAACCTCCTCGTTGCTATGGCTAAGGAACAGTTTTCAGACTGTTTGCTAACTGACCTTTCTGCAGCTTCTGCCCCTCTGAGCCCTCATTTGCACAGTGGGGGACACACTCTTTTCTGGCTGGTTCCCTGTGTCCCTATTTTTGCCTCCTTATCTTACCTCAGCACCGCTCCTTCGCAGACTCTCTGCAGGAGCCTCCCTGGTTTTGGTCCCTGGGCGAGTTTTCCCTCCAGATTCAGCTCTGGGCCCTCCTCTCGCCACACTGATGCCTGGGCAGTTCCATCTACCCACAGGCTTCAGGGAGCACCACGTGCTGCCGCTTCCTGAGTCTGCATCAGCACTTGGCTCTCTTCATGTTCACCTCCACGGAGCCCAAGGCTCACCTGACATTTCCCCTGGGATGTCCTAAGGGTACCTCAAATCAGTACATCCAAAACACACGCATTGTCTCCCTTCACAAAGCTCCTCCCTTGGGTCCCCTCTTAGTGCTGGTGCACCCCTACACCCCACCCAGCTATCTCCAGCCAAAGCCTGGGAGTCATTTAGACCTGTCCCCTTCTCTCTCAACCTCCTCCTCCTGGCTTCCTCGCCAAAAGCCATCCATTCCACCACCTGAATACCTCCTGGGTCCCCCTGCTCCACCCACTTCTTACACTGCACCAGCATCCTAAGTGGCCTTTTGTTCCTCTTGCCCTTCCTCTGATAGATTCTCTAGATCAGCACTGTCCACTAGGACTTACTGCATTGCCCCCAATGGTGACAACTAACCACATGTGGCTACTGCACCCTTGAAATGCAGCCAGTGTGACTGGGACCTCAATTTCAAATTTTCCTTAATTCAGAATAATTTACATGTAAATAGCCACACGTGGCTAGCGGTTACTACACTGGATGAAGCAGCTCTAGATTCTCCACAGATGTGCTCAAGATCCCTCAACGCTTCCTTACTGTGGTTTACAGATCCCTTCATCATCTCCATCCTCATTTCTCTCTGTTCCTCTCTGACACTCTTGGATACAATGAAATTCTCCATTTCTCAAAATCCCCATGCTTTCTCTCCCTTGGGCTATGAATTCCTCTGGCTTGGAGTAGCTTCCCGCTATCTGTCTGGCCAACTCCTACTTTGCCTTTGGGGCTCAGCTTAGCAATCATTTCCATCTCATGCCATGGCCCATCTGCACCCTGCCACTTCCCCCTCCAGATACTGCACCTATGGTCCTTACAGTCCATATGGAGCACCTATCACACTGCACTTTAATGCCCAGTTTACTTGTCTATATTTCCCATTAGACTGCATACTCTGTGAGGGCAGGCACCAAGTCTCCTTTGCTGCTGTGGTCTCCTTAGCACCAGCACCATGCCTGGCCTGCTGGGGGCTGCCATATGTGAACCTGCTCTGCCAGGGGCTCATGTCCTGGGAGCAGCACCCTCACTCTCAGAAGCAGAGCCCCTTGGCAGTGCTTTCTTTGCACACCCCCATGGAGACTGTTTAGAAGGGACAACTGAGGTACAGATGGCTCATTCCACAGGGTATAAAACAACTGGGCTCTGAAAAATATATTTTCTTATGTAGTGTCCTGGTTATTCAGATCCTCTTTTCGACAGGTTTAGGAAGACAGTAATTCAGCTGTGCTGTTGCCTCTCACAATATGAACTGATTACAAACCCTAGGGGAGCTTGGAGACACACAATCACGACCTCTGACTGACACTGCCCTTAAACCATTCATAGGTGAACAAAGAAGGAACAGCGGGTAAGGACACCCTTCAGATCTATGGAGAGTTACGTCTCCCGGATGGGCTTCGTGGCCCCTGCCACCAGCACATAAAACACACCAATTCATGAACTGCCCAGACCTTTCCACATCACACCCAAAGTCATCAATTCTCTATTTATCCATGATATTGAAATAAAAGAACACTCTGACCTATTTTTTTCCATTTCCCCCATTTTTATTTTTAAATATATTTGATGCATTTTTTTTCAATTACACAAACATTAAAATGTTTTAAATGAAAATAAGTACTCATTGGCACAATTCATCCAGGGCAATGCATTGTGAACTATGCTATACCCCTGAAATGAGAAATCTGTTAAGGCAAATGGCAGTCTCTATCTACTATAGGGATGCAGAAAGAGACGCCATAAACCGTTAATAACTGTTCCACTGGTTTCACCAACTAGACAAAGAATCAGATCTGCCATGTCCATTATTCATCTAATTTGGAATCTTCCCTAGGAAGACTTCTTTTTCAGGAGTGGGTCTTCGCCTCCCCTGGTGCCCTGGAAGATAAGGCTCTGCTCCCTGAGCTGAGGAGCTGGCTCCGGAATAAACAACTCTTCCTTTATTTAGAATCTTTCTTAGTCATGATCTTGTCAAAGAGGAAGGCAGTATAACACTGCTAACAATTATATTAAATAGTTGTTTCGCTCAGTGAGACAGAGCAAGAGAACATGGCTTTGCATCCTGATCTCTCTCACACACGCACACACACGTGTGGCACTGCCAGCACTGGGTATTTTATTACAGATATAGAATCAATCTCAGTTTATTGTCACCTGAGCAACCAGAAGAGAGGGAATTTTCTCTCCACACACCACAGCAGCATGGCCAGCCTTTATTAATTATTAGCAGTGTTCTGATAACACCCTGGGCAAGGATGTTCAGTTCACCAACATCAGTCCTTCCTGATGGCCACCTCATAGCAATCGCCATCAGCTCCATCATCATCATCTTTAATCCCTTCAGTGAATTAGAAAGGGGCTCTGGCACACCCCGACATGTTTGCACCAAGACCAGTCTCCACTGGTAAACGTCTAGCAGGATGCTCGGAGAGCTGACGCTGGTGTGCACTGGGACCTGCAGGACCTGGGAATTGCTTCTGTGCTGAATCAAGTCTAAGTCTCCACTGTCAGATAAGACAACTTACGTGCTTCCCACCCTACACTGTGGAATGGTCTTTCCTGCCTCCTTCCTTGCTTGACCTGGCCCACGTTAGCCTGTCAGCTCCTTGAAGGCACATGCTGTGTACCTGTTTGCGTGTCTCCATGCTGACAAGTAAATTACAACTGCATGAAGGATGCTGTTTGGTGGTACAGAGACATGGTTCTGGGGAAACCCAAACAGTCTGAGAAAAGGGGAAGCCACGGGGTGAACAGCTGTTCGGTGCCTGTTATGTGGTGGCTGCCTCTGTCCCTGTGTTATTTCATTCACTTCTAAAAATTCCCTATAAGATGGGTATTATTTCCATTTTACAGATGAAGAAACTGAGGGCTGAAAAATTTCAGTGAAGTGCCTAAGTTTACTGAGAGAAATGGTGGTGGCAGCCCCACAGGCCATGCTCTTTCTGCTGTCCCTGGAGTCACATTTCTGCGGTGGGCTCCTATTTTGGCCTCAGAACTTTTCCTGAGGAGAAACTGACTGGAAAGACGTAAAAGAGAATCAAATGTGAAAGTGAGCAGGCTGCCTGAAGGGAGGACCGAGGCGAACCTGTGGCTCCCATTCCTCAGTGTGCGGTACGACATACTCACCCAAGGTGTGCGGCCATCTTGAAGCCACCCATGTGGAGTCATGACGGAAATGGCCGCCACCACAGCCTGCATGCAAGAGCACGTGCTCATTAAATGAGCAATGGGAATCTCAAAATAACTCGTTAACCGTCTCGGCTGCTTGCAGCAATCTCTCTTTTGCTGGTGACTGTGTCACTGAGACGTGACACCCTCTTCACGTAAAGAATGAAGTCTCCCCAGTGTGCACATGTAGCATTTACTGTACAGATGTTCTGCTCTCAGCCCACCTGCCTTTCTCCCCTCGTGGAAGGGAAACCTTGGCTCCGAGAGCCTGGCTAGGGAACAGTCACTTCAGTGTTGGGCATTCCCTCTGCAACCACAGAAAGCAATGATTCAGCAATACAACCTCACAGTGTTTCCTCTGGTCACGCAAAGAACAGCGTCTGAGTGACACACCGGTGCCTGCCCAGGCAACCAGTAGGTTCTTACCCGGGTTTAATGATCATATGCAGAGACAAAAACCTGCACACCGAGGCTTATAGTAAGACAGACCTAACTAATGTTTTGTTTTGAGAACTGCTAAACATGCATAACATTTTAACACAACACCAGGCTCACTGCCTTCACAATGCAACCCTGTGCCTCACAAAAACAATGCATTCCAGAAGGTGCCAGAGAAGATCCAAATGTGTCTGGAAAGCCGGAGAGCAGAGCAGCTGTTTTTCATGTTCCTCAATGCTAGTTTTCTGATCTCCAAAGATGCAGCCTAGCTGAAAACCAGCAGCTGCTACAAGCCTGAAGCTCTCCTTCATCGGGAGGTAGTGTCAGGAGCACTAGACAGCGAGTCAAGAGGATTCCAGCTGCCCCTGGCTACCTACGGACCTTGAAAAAATCACTCTCTGGGCCTCTGTCTCTTACTTCATAACATAAAGATTCTCTGACACCCCCTTGGAAGCCTTCCATGACCCCTGCCCAGCACAGCTGGTTCCTATACCTTCTTGACAAGGCCTTCCATCGACTCAGAATAAACTTCAGTGGGCCCACAACGCATGGTGTGCTCACCTCGTCAGAGCTCCCACCATGCTGCCCTGTATGGTGCTCTCTGGTTGCCCAGAGCAGGCTGAATGCTCCCTGGCATTGGGTCTCTTCCCCTGAGTACATTGCCTGGCACTTTTAGACACCAAAGTATTTGTTGAATGAGATGAACATCTTCTTCTATCAGACAAGTGGGATTCTTAAGGACAGGCATTCCGTCCACACTTGCACCTCAGGTCCTAGAACATGGCAGGGGCTCACTGACACACGTGTTCTCAAAGGGCCCACTGCCCTGGCGACCAATTTCATGACCTCCTGCCTTGCATTATGCTCCAGCTGCCTCTCTAGAATCTAAGCTATTTGAGGGCTGGGTTGGTGTCATACATTTATTTTGTATCCTCTGTAGCCTTATCAGTTTTGCTAGGTATGAGGCACATTTCTGCTGTGTGTTTACTGAAATAAAGTTGATTACAATGGTATGACCATGAAATTATTTAACAGAAAAAGGGCAATCTTTGCCCCCCAAAAATACCACTAATATTACATTTAACATTTACTAACTGTTCTACACACTGATCACGACATAAATAATCCTTGATCTCTAAGAGTGAATAAAAGTTACCAAGAAATTCATTAGGAATGTGCTTCTTACACAGTGGAAACTAACAGCCACTCCTAGCAATAGCCATAAAATTACTATTAATTGTCAAATTCTCTCTAAAAGAATAAGGAATCTCTATGCTTTACATAAAACACCCAAACATCTACAATGCCAAAATACATCTATTCCTAGGAGCTTGCCCACAGCTGCTTCCTTGGAAACATTTTTTCGGGAAAGATTGATGTTCAGAGGGTTTATGATTCGTTAAAGTTGGCGACCCATTCAAATACTTAATTGCCAACCTGTTCTTTCAGAGAATGTTCCTTTCCCTCGCCGTGGCACTGTTCTGCCATGTGCACCATGTGGGAGAAATCTGTCTGATGGGATGCTACTCAGCAATGAGTAGGTATGAACTTTTGATATATGCGAAAGAATGGATGACTCTCAAAGTGATTATGTTAAGTGAAGGAAGCCAGACAAAAAAGACTACATATGTGATTCCATTTATCTGAAACACTAGAATATACACACTAATCTATACAGTAATGCACCACATAACAATGTTTTGGTCAACGACAGACCACATATATGATGGTCCCATAAGACTAGTACCATATAGCCTAGGTTTGCCATAGGTATACCATCTAGGTTTGTGTAAGGACAACTCTATGATGTTCGCATAATGACTAAATCACCTAACGATGCATTTTTCAGACCAAATCCTTGTCGTTAAGTGATGCAGGACTGTACTGCCAGAAAGCAACTAGGCAGCAGGAGGTAGGAGGACAGGTTAAAAAAGGGCACAAGGAAACTTATAGGGTGATGGATATGTTTGTTGTCTTCATTGTGATGACAGTTTCATGGGTGTATCAAACTTCCCAAATGGTATACTTGAAGCATGTTCTGTTTATTGTGTATCAATTATACCTTGATTTAAAAAAAAACAAAACGAAAAAGATCCTTATTTGCCTTGGGGGATCTTGCAGAAAATCATCATTTCTGATATAGCCATTTGGCAACTGTTTGTTGAGTTTCTATCTTGTGCCAAACAATGAGCTGGCACTAAAAACAAGCTGGCAGAGGACAGTTTGACACATCGACCACTGGTGTGGCCTCTGTGTTTCCACTGGGCTACTTTGCTTAAGGCACCAAGATGCTGAAAGACTGTGGAAACACAAGTTTTAACTTCTGTTGTTAGTCTCATTACAAGAAAATTGCTTCAAAATGTATCATCTATTATCATGTGTTGTGACACGTACATACTTATTTTGATGTTGCACTTGTGCCTTCTGATACATTCGAACAAATAAGAGAATTCATCAAGAAAGAACCACAAAACCCCACTTTGAGTTCTATTAAGACAGACTTTCCATAAAACCAACAAAAGAAAGTAACTGTGCTCCTTGCGGTCATGTAGGTGATCCATGTTCCATGCTCTAGCTTCCTGCATTTCCTTTTGCAAGAGTTGTGAAGACCATCATTTGCTGTGTTCTCCAAAGTCTTGCTTGTCATCATCTCTTATTCCTAAGATTTTCCATTAAACTATGCTCTTTAGGCCACTGACAATCAGCAAAACTATCACTGAATTCACCTTGTGCGGATTTTACTCATCGCATGAAAAGTTCAGAGAGAGCAAAGCAACATGACAGCACTGGGTCTTCAGTGTAAAACACTGGAAAGTGACATTCTTTTATCAATCAACCCACAGAGAGATACTATTCCACTGGCATAAACAAATCTTTAAAGGATGAACCATTATTTCAATAGTAATACTATTATAATATTGGTCATCAAGCCTGTCAACATTTTCCTTGACAACAGAGACATATTTGAAAAAGAATTCCTCATACAAATGATATGGGCAGGACTTTGGCAATAAATTTTCCAAAAGAAAGTATGAAAACCTCACAACATGAAAAACTAAATTAGCATGACTGTGTACAACTCTTTTTGAGCCAGAATTGGAGAAAGTGCTTGCAAAGTGAAACAAGAAGCATATTTTAAATGACATAACAAAGCCAGTTATCCAAATTGATATTTTGTAGAAACTGTTAACCAACACCTCAACTACATCTATAATTGATTAAATTAGAAACAAGCTCAGAATTTACTTTCTATATTTACACAAGACCAGAAAGGTGACTCCTATGAAGAATAGTGAATATAAGATTCAAAATTTGGCAAAGATCGAGATGATCCAAGTTGGCCCTGGACCACTAATAATGTTTTTGAAAGATTAGGTTATTAGTTTAACAGTGGTAGAAGATGGACACTATTTATGCACTGTTAAAGCAAACATTTTTATTAACCAAACATCTTCTAAACTGCAAGCAGAAACGTGAAACTTGATCTGACACCTGTAGCACATCTGAGGGCCTTTCCCGGCCCAGGACACAGGGGTTTTGCCATTTTGGTGTACATTTCTCTTATTCTGCTCAGAAATGAGAAGAGCCACACCCTTTACTTTAAATGATGTTTGTTTCAAAGCTTATTTGAAGAAAAATTTCCTTCCTAATTAGTTCTCAACTCTTGCTGCCTCCCATCGGATAATCTACCCTTATTCTTCCCAAAGCCCTGAGAACTCTTTCTCAGCTCTACGGTTTTGTCTGGTCAGTAGCATGTGGTTGTTGATCCTTCATTCAACAGGCACCAAAGGGACCTACTTACGTCATGCATGGAGTCCAGAAGCTTGGTCAGTTGGTAGAATCTCTGCCAGCTCTGCCCAGAATTGTTGGGACACTTTGTTACCATCTTCCTTAGTTCTTTGATATAATTTGTCCTCATTTCTTCAAATGCAGCCTGGCATTTGAGGCCATCCTTTGGAACTGTGTTTAAGGAATACACACATGTAAATTCCCAGATGGAAAACAGCTTTAGCATCTTAGTAGTTAAATGGCCAAGATGATTTTGAGGTCATTAGGCTCACACTTTTAGATTGATACCAAATCTCAATTACCTCATTTATGAATAAATTTGGCAGTTATCTATTGGTAAACCCTTGTACACATACATATACAAAAGAATAATAACTGCTATTTATAGAGTGTATATTATAATACACTTTGCATATGTTAGCTTGCTTAATCTCAATCTTATGACATAACCATTTTATTATTCTCATTTTACGGATGAGGAAACTGAAGACTGGAGTTTAATCACTTGCCCAAGGACACAATAAGTAAATGGCAGAGAAGAGGTATAAACCTAGGTGTGTCTGTTCCCAAAGCCTGCCTCTTAACAACAATGCTACATTGTCTTGCCACCTGTCATCAAAGAGTTTTATGAATCCTAACTTGCCAATACTTCAGAAGTAGGAAAATATACTTTGATTTTCCAGGACAACTGGAAGAGCCACAGATAATCTAAGCTGAGGCTAGAATTAGAAAGTAACATCTTCACATTCAAGTTCAAATATCAAAGACACTCAGGGAAACCGGCTGTCTACCAAGGGGAGGCGATACATGCAAAGAAGCACTTTCCATCCTCCTTGCTCCAGGATCACATGACCACTGAGGTGCTGTCACGTGACCTCTGAGACAACGGGATGGTGGTTCTGAGCACTGGTGTGTTTGCAGTGGGGTAACACAATAGTGGCTCTGCATGCAAGGCAAAAGCTAAAAGTTTCAAAAAGAATAAACTATGTTCATTTTTATCTTTGATAAGGCAGAAAATTAAAGATAACATGTTCTTCTTTCCTTTTATGTAGTGGCTAGCTGTTATAATCAAAGAAAAAAATCTCACTTAAAAGAATGCTTTGGGATTCAGGACCCAGAAGCATATCAAGTGCTTGTGTGACCTGCTGAAAGGAGACGCTCTTCCCCAAGACACAATGTAGAAGCACTTTACGGAGAAAGGGTGCGTCTGTGCCTGCATTCTGCCAGGAGACGTAGGGCGGAGCAGAAGCTGAAGGCATCCCCTTTGAAAATCTCCTTACATGTTTGTCTTTTTCGTTTTTTTTACTACAGCCAATACAGTTATGTTTATGATTTAACTTTGAAAAATAAAATCACTTAGAACTTCATTTTTAGAAGATGAAGACCTAATGAAAATTCATCTTGTGATATTAATATTCTGAATTTAAAACTGCTTTTACTTTCACGTCTTAATTGCACATATTTGCTAATTTATCATAACTGGTATAAATAATAATTTCTTGGGTCATCAGCGCTTGAGAATGGCTAAGTACATGTGTGAGTACTATGTGCCACCCCAGAAGTCAGGAACACCGCTGTTTCTAAATAAACCCTGTTGTCCCATATAAAATATGACTTCTCTTGCAAATTAACTTCACAAATTATGTTAATAATCTCCTCCTTGAGTTTAATGTTGAGGCTTTTGCTTTGTGGTTTATCTAAATCTATTTTTGTGGGGAAAAAATAAATCCCTAAGAGCAACTGCACAAATTCCTGAGGATGCCACAATATTACTTGTGGTTTAAAATATCTGACATTCACATTCAGATAAATGCCATCCATTATGTAACACATAGGTTTTTTTTTTTTTTCCTTTAAAATTAAACCCTTGTTTAAAAAGTGTAAAAAATATAAAGAAGGATGGTAATAACTGGGATGTTAACAGTAAAACCATAGATCCATTTTCTACCAAAATTTTAATGTTAACCTAAAACTTTCTAAAGGAGACTGAAAGTTTGCAAATAACAGCCTACATGGCCCATTTGCAGATTAACATTTATTTTTCTAAGTTATGAAATTTTATGCAGTAAACCTTTAGTTTTTCAATATGGATACTTATGGATGTCATCCTATACATTAAAAAATTACCTAAAATTAGAGTGAAAATATTCCACTATTATATTTCAATACTATTTGGTACATCTGAGATTAACCAAAGGCCTTCATATTTCTGATGGTTGTGTTATCAGGTTCTCAAGATTATCAACAATTTGTGTCAAATTTTACTTATCTTTTACTGCTGTAACTGAAATGTAGTTGTACCATTTTCCCAGCCAAATTTTTTAGAAGTTGAAACAAACCCACAAATAAAAAGAACTTAAGTCAAACCTCAAATTTTGGAGGTCTGCCCAGATATTCTGAATTTACTTATTAAATGCAGCAGGGCTGCTGGAAATCAACCAAAATCTGTGGACTGGAGAAGAGCAAAGAGATGACTGGGGTGAAAGTTTGTCTCCTTTCCTCTGTAAGCATAAAGAACATGAGACTCTCTTCATGTCACTGCTAAAAAAACTTTCTTGATACACTGGATATCAGGTGTGTAATACGAGAAAAATTTTCATGCGTTCTGTCATGGATTAACGAAAAAAGCTTGCTAAAACCTGCAGTTTCTATGATTCATAAAATTCTTTACTTATGTTTTCCTACCTTTTTATTTTGCTTTTCCTGCATCTACAAAAATCAGAAATGAAAGTACTGAGCTACTTGGAAGCTAATAAATTAATTCGGGTAGCTTCAAAATGATATCAGAACTGATTATAGGCTGACTGATGAAATGGATGTAAAAGGAGAAGATGCTAATTAAGATTGAGGAATCAAAATTTATAAAGAATTAGTATACATGCCTTTTTAGAAAAAATATTTAAATTCTATCATCCATCTGATCATTTTTTAACATTTTTCTAAGAGTAATGGTTATTGACATAGCTTGTAAAGGGGAATAAAATCACTGTCACTGAATGTAAAGATTATATTTCCAAAGTTATATTCCAGAAAGGATAAAGGAGGAACATCAGAAACCTGGAGGAAGAATGGAGCAGGGAGAAAGCGCCTGGTCCTACTGACCCTGCAGAGGAGCGGCTGCAAACACAACGCTACAGGAGATGGGCTGAGAGTAATTAGTGAGGAATGGTGGGGCCTGTGGCAAACGGGAGGGAACATGCCCTGCCCCAGGCCGTCAAATTGAATGAAAATAAAACAAGACAAAAGGCCAAAAGCAACCTAAAAAACCTGCGCAGGCCAAACAAAACACAGCTGTGAAGTGCTGGCCCCACCTCCCTACCAGGCTGCTGGTGTGCCCCCTCTCCTGGAGTCTAGATTCCGCCTGCTCGCTGCTCTGCTCTCCCGGCTGCTGTCGGGAGAGCATGCGCACCAGCCTCCTTTCCACTCCTTCCTCCCTGCTCTGTGGGCGAGTGGGAACAACACTCAACGTGAATTCCAAAGCCCTGGGCACTGAGCAAATAACACTCGTGTGCCTCCTTCTTGTTAACTGCAGACTGGAGCTATCAATCTCAGAGGGTTGTTTGAAGTATTAAATTAGATAATACAGGGAAAACCCTTCGTCAACTTGGTGGTGCTAAACAGATTCTTACCCACAGTCCCACTGCATCCCCTCTTCCTGCTCTGCCCGATTCAGGCTTACTCTTCCTCAGACCCGGCCCCTCTTTGCTGGAAATAACATCCCTTCTTACCCCTTCTGTCCTGATTACCTTGGCTAGTGATGCCACTTTCTCCCAAATGACTCTACTGAAAACTGCCCCTTCTCCCAAGGCCCTGATTCACGGGCCAAGGGGAGGGCTGGCCTTGCTCTGGATGCTCTTTTCTGCTTCCAGGTGGTCACTCAACAACCTCTCCTTCTTTGAAGTCCATGCCATTCGCCCTGGCATCCCTGGTATCCAGAATATTTCTCAGTTTCTTCAGTGGCCACAGCATTTGGCTCAGAGATTTCCTCTCCCTACTGTCCCCTGCCATCATTCTTGGTCTCACCCTCATGTGATGTAAGCTTCCTTAAATTCTTTTCCCTCTGTTTGAAAATGCCTGTGCTGTTGTCTGAGGAAGAAGTGCTCAACATCCTTGCCAAGGCTAATCCTGTCCTCTCTTGTCTCTCCTGGCGCCTTATGCCATCAACTTCTCTCCTCTCATACTTGGTGCCAGAGCCTAAAAAAAGCCTTCCCATCAATCTGCAAGTCCTTGGCCATCTGGCACCTGCCCGATGCCGAATGGTCAACTCCAGTAGGCTTCTCTCAGCATTCTCGACTTTCTCTGTGGAAGCTATGCTGTTAGTCACGCCCTCTGGGAAACCAACCCTTGGCTTCCACCACTGTACACTCTCCCAGTTTCTCTACCTCTCTGACAGTTCTGTCTCTGTCCTTTCAGCCCCTGCCATCCTCCTTCCATGTAGTTCAAGGGGATCTTTCCTATTCTTTCTGGGCCAAGGAGACCCAACTCACCCTTTGAGTTTAGACTACAATTTTCTATAAGGGTAATTTCAAGTTTATATCTCAATACCCAAACCTGTCTTCTGACTTCCAGTTCCAAATTTTCCCCATCATTTAGCTTCTCTATTAAGATATATATGAAAATTAACCCATCCAAAATAGAACTCATTATGCTCCACAAAATCTGCTCCAAGTCCCAACATAAATATACTTCTCTTAATGGTATCACTACCATCCTAGTCATTTCTCTGTGCTGAAAACCTGTGTCACTTCTGACTCATACCATTTTTATTTCCCCTTCTAGTCAGCTGCCAAGGCCAACTCCACAATGTTTCTTGAATACATGTGCTCCTGTCCATCATATCACCGACCATCACCATCCAGGCCATTATTTCAACAGCCTCACAGCAGGTCTTGTGCTTCTAGTCAGGTTAAATTCTCTGTCTGTCTTTGCCTCTCTCCTTCCCCCAACCCTTTCCCCAGTCTACTGCCAGATACATCTTCATGAAGCCATAAAATGCAGTTTTGATCATGTCAACTCACTGCTCAAAAGCCTTCACTGTTGCCCATCTCATAAAGGCCAATGTCTTTCAACAGGCATTGAATATTCTGGTCCAATCTATATCCCAACCCTATTCCCCACTCCTCCCCAACCCTCAATATAATCTGATGAACCTTGGAAAATTAAATGAATAAATAACATAAAAATTAAAAAATTAACAGGGAAAACAACTCTCCATAACTAAGTGCTACTGCCTGGTTAAGCTTTCTCATATTTCCACACTCACACCGTTACCTGACAGGAAGGCCATCTCACGCCTCTTATTCAATCCAAAACTCCTGAAAAGCTCTCTAAGACTCAGCTTCACCATGAATCCCTCCCTGATCCCTAGAATTGAACATGCTCTTCCCTTCTTTGAGCTACCATGACCTTCTTTAGCCCTATCATCACAGATAATCCCTTTCCACAATGTATTAAAATTATCTTTGAATTTATCTTACAGTAAAACTCCCTGAGGACAGAGGCTATGCCTCATTCACCCTTGCAGTTCCTGAGTGGCCCAATCCTACCACACACATGACAGACACTTAATAAATATTTAGTGTCTGTCAGACGGATGAAGGAATGGAGGGATATGCTCTTTCATATACTCAAAGCTTCATACTCTGCAAGTAACTTGGTTCATCAAAGACCAAAGCCTTCCTCCCACTTGTTCAAAATTTTTTTATACCAACTACCTGACACTATAAATAGGCTACTCTCCTAAAGGGAAGCTGCTCTGACAATGAAAAAGCGTCAGGGAGGACATCAATTTACTTGTGCTTAGCAGCAGCAGAACTTTCATTATGGTGTATTCTTCAAAGGTGAGCTGCAGTCGAACGAACTGAAGGCTGATTTGGTGCATCCCCTGGCATAGTTCATACATGGCCGACTGATGCATCTTCTCTCTACAAAGGAAAAGAAAAAAATGTCTGAGAATGCAAGGTTTATTATCCAACCCAGACTGGAGGCCCAAGGCAGCTTAATAAGAGATCTGAGTCAAGAGTTTTCCTTTTGGCTCCAACATGGAGTGGCTGTGTATTTTAAAGACAAGTTAGATGCCTTTCACAGTGATTGGTAAATAGCTTCTGGACCAACACTTCCGTGCCATTTACTAGTACCCTGTGAGAATGTGTTAGAAGCATTGAAACCGGCCTTTCTCAAAGTGTGCCATTATTTCATTTATGTAAAGAGTAATAATGACTGTGATATGTGTTATAGTGAGCTCATCCACAGAGTAGAGAAGCTGCTGTGATGTGGAATGAAGCCCACAGATTCCTGTTCCAGAGTCTACCAGCCACAGATACTTATGCTTTCAAAAGACTGTGCTGGATGCCATAAACACAGGACAGCAACGACCAGTCTTATTTCCAAGTGAACCCCCCTTACAAAGGTCATGAAACATGTTTGTTAATTATTTGCAGCAGTGCATTTAAAAAGGGAAATTAGATAAAATTTTAAAAGGGGAGAACCTCAAATGGAATCTCTCTGATAAAGGGTGAAAGCAGTATGGGAGTTTGGGGCAATATATGCACATTTCTACTCAACCAACCAATCCTCTCTCTCCACCAAATCCAAATGTTTCCATAAAAATCCATTACAATACAAGTTATTATTTTCTCTGTCCATGAGAAGAAAGTAAGGCATCACTTAGTTTTTTAGATGATTTTCCTCAAAGCAATAAATCTTTTGAGAGGCCCTGGGTACCTACTGCTTTATAATGACAAGAATGTAATTAGTGAAAAAGAAATGACTAGTTAAAAATGGGAAAGGACTTGACAAAGGTCAAAGAAACAGCAAAAGAGGTCATGATGGCGGATACAGTTCTATGAGAGATGGAAAGCAGGTGGGCATCTGTAGGAAAGCAACAGTGTGATACCTCTTCCAGGGTGCACTCTTGGGTTCAACTGGCAGAAATCTCTCATCTCATCTCTGAAAGCCATTTGTAAAGAACCCATAATGGAACACAGAACATTTTGCTCTGCATTATTATTATATGTCTTCCTTCTCCCGTAATAAACCGGAAGCTATTTTTAATTAAGCATATATTTAAAAAAAACACACGCACACACACACAATAATAGCAGAATCTACCATCCAGATGGATGGATCTACCATCCAGAATTAACAATGTGAACAAATGCTAATATTTTTGCCATATTTGCTTCAGATCTTTAAAAATTAAACATGGCAGAGTTAAAGCCCGCTCTATCTTCCTCCTTGATCCCATTCATCTTCCTCATTCTTGAAGGGAACCACCCACTTTGGGTGATTATCATTTCCTCTTCAGATGTGTATATTTTACTACACATGTATGTGTCTATAAAAACAGCACACAGTACTGCTTCGTTTAATGTAAATTTGAAATTAGATATGCACATCCTTCTGCAACTTATTTTCATTCAATGTTGTAATTCTGAGATATATCCATTTTAATACAGGTAACTCTAAGTTAATTCATTCTCACTGCTGCAAGTTTCATTCATTGGAGTATATCACAATTTACTTATCCATTCCACAACTGACGGACACTTGGGTTGCTGCTTCTTTACTGCTATTACAAATGATGTCCAAGGAACATCCTTGTGCATTTCTCCAGGATACAAAATGAAAATAGAACTGCTGAGTCACAGATTTGTGCATATTGATGCTTTCATTCCAACCAGGAGGAGATGAGCGTGTCCTTTTATGCCACATCCCCACCAGTACTGTCATTATCCAATTAAAAATTTCTTGCCATCTGATGGGGTTGAAAGGCCTCATTGTTGCTTTTTCAGCCTGGACGTTTTTTCAAATGTTTTCTGACCATTTGGATTTCTTCTTTGATTTATCTCTTCATATCTCTACCCATTTTATTATAAGCTTTTTTTCCTTCTGTCACCAACACCATCTTCGTTCCTAATAATATTTTTTGCCTTAAACATTTTGTCAGATATTACGATTGTTCCTTCCTTATTCCCTCCCTCCCTTCCTTCCTGTCCCTTTCTTTTGAAGTCTCTTTAGAATTTGCCTGGTATGCCCTTTTTAAAAAATCTGTTATTTTCAAGCTTCCCACATAATTATATTTCACACGTCTCTTACAAACAGCAAAAAGCTAGATTAAAAAAATCTGAAAGTCTCTGTATTTTAACAGCTCAGTTTAATCTGTTTTCACTTATCACAATTACTCATATATTTGGATTTTTCTAACATTTTAACTTTTCTCCACTCCTTTCCTTCTTTCTACTTTCCTTCCTTTTATTGGATCAATGCAGCTTTTTAAAAATCTACTTCTTGACTTCTCTACTGGATTTAGATTTTTACTCTTTAAATAATTATTCTTAAATTATGAACTTGCATACTTAAAAATTTAATCACTGGCTTTTCCATGAGAGACAGAAAAAATGTAGAGTGTTTTATCTTTGGTTTACTGCTTCCCATGTTCCATGCTATTGCTCTTCAGTATTTAAATTTCAACTTGTTTTCAAGTCACCCTTGAAATTAGTCTCTCTCTCTCTCACATCTACACTCCACGTCTGCTTAGAGTTACCAATGTGTTTCTTGATCACCATTGTTTCTTACACTTCACTCTGTATTTCTAGGTTCAATTTCCTACTTACTGAAGAAAACTTTTTTGTAATTCAGCAGTGGTCAGTCACTGAATGTCCAAGTCATTCAGTCTTAATTTGTCTGAAAATATCTTTATTTCATCTTCATTCTTGAAGGACAGTTTCAAAAGTCACAGATTTCTAACTTGACAGGCAGTTTCCTCAGTATTTTGAAGACAGTATTCGACTACATCTGGACCGTCATTGCTGCTCTCGGGAAATTTCTTGTCAGTGTAATTGTCATTCTTTAATAGGTAACCTGCATTTTCTCTTCGGCAGCTTAAAAAATTCCCTCCGTTATTTGACATCTGCTGTTTCGTTATGAAGTACTTAGGTGCAGCCTGATTTTTATTGCTCCTGTTCAGGACTCAATGTCCTTATTTGACTTGAAAACATAGGTATTTCTTCAGTTCTGAAATGTTCTAGACATTGTTTCTTCAAATTACACCCCTATCCCAACCCTGTTTCTTTCTTTTTGAACTCCTATTAGTGGTGTGTTGGACCTTCTTACTGTGTCTTCCACATTAACCTCCCTTTCATATTATCTATCTTTTTATCTCTCTGTACTGCACTCTAGGTGGTATTCTCAGAATTATTTTCTAACTAAATAATTTTTTTTCTGTGCCCAATCTGTTTAATGTCTACAGTGTTTAAATTTTAATGGCAATATTTTTCAGGTCTAGGTGTCTGGAAATGCTCTGTTAGTTCCTTCTTAAACATTTCTGCTATTTTCTATAAGATACTTCTCACTTTATGGTTATTATATCTCCTTTCTCTAAATTATATCTTTGCCTATTATATCTCTAAATACTTTTTTTTTTAAAGATTTTATTTTATTTTTTTTTCCTTTTTCTCCCCAAAGCCCCCCAGTACATAGCTGTATATTCTTCGTTGTGGGTCCTTCTAGTTGTGGCATATGGGACGCTGCCTCAGCATGGTTTGATGAGCAGTGCCGTGTCCGCGCCCAGGATTCGAACCAACGAAACACTGGGCCGCCTGCAGCAGAGCGCGCGAACTTAACCACTCAGCCACGGGGCCAGCCCCTATCTCTAAATACTTTTAACATGTTTATTTTACAATTTCTGTTTCTTTATTCAATGTTTTGGAGTGCTAATATGCATGCCTAACATGTATTGTTTTGGCATATATTGTCTTCTGGGTGAATCCCAGGGGCAGCGTATTGTGGAAGGAACTTTATAGGAAGTTTTAGCATTTATAACTGTCGGGGGGTAAGCATTTAACTTGTTCTGGACCAGTTTTTATGCTAATTTCTCAGCTTAAATGCTTTTTGCAAGACTTGTGTGGTTTAAATTTAGACTCCACACTTGATGTGGTGCAGGCTTGTGTTTCTTATTTCTTTCAGCTTCCTTGCCATATCCTTGGGCTGGCTGGCTTATTGAGTTTTACTTTCCTTGTCAGTAGACAGTGAAATCTTCACAGAGCCCTGGCTTTATGCAGGGGGTTCCATTTCAGGCCCCAGCCTTGCTAGTATCTAAGTTCTTGTCTCCTGTTTCTGTTTGTGTTCTAACACCCACCCCGCTAAGCCGCGTTTATCTACATCCAATAGTCTGTGGGCCAACTGCAGACTTTAGCTCTTAGTTAAACCACACTGGCTGTGAATTCCCTGTTCTTGCACCTGTTTTATTCTTTTTTTTTGAGCTTGGCTATAAAGTTAAGACTTTTTTTTTTACACAGAATTTCTATGTGTACAGAGAGGAAAAAAAAAGGCTCAGTTCTGTTCCACCATTCTGATTGCTATCTACAAGCTTCTTAAAGGCAGGATCCATGTCTGACTAACCTTTCTGAATGTCTAACAGAATATGATAGACAAATGCCATGTGTCAATCTTTGCTCAATACATATTTCATGAATGAGTGAGAGAGAAGGAAAGAGAACAAGTGAAGACAACAAAATGAATTGAAGACATACCGACTTGCATATGATGATGATGATTTGAGAAAGATGATACTAGAAGGTAGATCAAATGGCTAATGAAATAGATAGGGCATTTGTGAAGTTCTAGAGAAGTTTCTCAAAAAAAGGGAGAGACTGAGATTGTAAAATAGGGTGAAGCAGATTGCAAATCAGGATGTCCGTGGAACATAACACAATATCCATTTGATGCCATGCAGTTTGAAGAGTGGACTCACGTACATTTGATCCCTTAAGCTACCTTGTGCTGGAGGCAGAACAGGTGTCCTTGGCTTTGCTACAGCAGGACCTAGAGATGCGCAGCTCCCCAACCCTTCAAGACGTGCTGGCTTTGTAAGCCTGTGACTGTGCTGCTTCTGAGACCCAGGCTTATCATATGTAAAATTTGGATACTAATAATAATTCCAACCTTGCAGGGATGTAGAAACCAACTGTATGGAAATTCTTAAATTATAAAGTACTGTACAAATATTAGCTTTTTTTCTTTTGTTTTTATATAATGAAGAGAATAAAATGCTTCTTGAGAGACCAACGATCATTTTGGTTAAAACAAACCAAGAAATAATCAATTTTTTAAAATGACTTTTCAGGAAAATAATATTGTGTATTATCAGTGTTATCACTTCTACATGTAGGACAGTAAATCAAGAGAAAACCAGAGAGAATGCACATTATCAGGAAGGTGGAAGTGACTTGCCTCGAGTAGAACATAAGAAGTAAACACTTCTGTGTCAGTGTTTCTGTTATCAGACGTGTTAACAAAACATCCTCACACGGATTAAAGGTTAAAGAGAGACCTCAGATGCTACTTGAAAACAGATTAGAACGTTAATGTGTGACAACACAGCTACAGAAAGCGTTGTTTGCCACTTCAGTATGAATAGCATCTCTTTAACTCTTTCTTGAGGTATTATTATCTGAATAACCTCTGTAGTCTTCATAGCCATCACTTATGGAGCGCCTACCACACACCAAAGCTAAATTCCCTCTTGCTAATTCTCACAAGGCCTTGTGAAGAATCCTCATGTTCATGACAAGGAAGTTAGGGACATGTTGCAGCCAGGATCCAAACCCAGGTTTGTTACTTCAAAACTCATGCCTTTTCCTCTCCATGCTGCCGGCCCAATGGTTTTTGGCTCTTTACTTCAGGGTACCTCTTTACAACTATACAGAGATATTTGGTACCTTATATGTTTTGTTACTACATTCACTCATTTGTTGTCCTTTGCTCCTCATTACATGGTGAGATTTTGTGTTTTCAAGTTCCATTGCTATTTCCTTTGCATGAAATTGAGTTCTCTAAATGAAGGGTACTGTGTACTCAATATAGCTTGAAATTTCAAGAAAATAGGCCATCTTAAAATCACATTTTACATCACATCATTTTTGCACAATTAGATTAAATGCACAGAAAGGTACATCCAAAGAAGTTGAAACAAGGACAATCTTTTTGGCATCATATTGGTATTAACTTTGCAATATTATTTCACAGAAATACTGTTTGCTACATGCTTTTATTCATTTAATAATCTTACCTCATTTTGAGTAGAATAATATATAAGTATACGGACTACTTTGGGAAAGAGGCAAAGATTGTATAATGCTTCCAAAAAATAAAGGTAAGTCCAAAAATCACCCCTGAACAGTGGACTAATGGAAAGGCTGTAGGAGATTAGTGAGGTAGGCAACACCCCTGTATTAAAGTGAATGTCAGACCTGAATAACTGACAGCCATCAGTCAGTGTCTGCTTTTGAACATGGGCACATGTCATCCATTTTGAAACATCTCATTTACAGGAAGAGAATAAACTCTACTTTTGAATGAATAAATACAATAACCAAAATGGGCATAGAAAACCAGCTCCAGTTCTGAAGACCATGGGTTAAAAACTATGAGAATGATAGTTCTAAAACATTTTAAAGAAACTCTTAAAAAAAAAGAAAGAAAGAAAAGAAACATTTCAATAGTTTTGTAAACTTGTCATTTTCTCCAACTGGGAAACCAATTTTATTCATAGCCATAACTTCATCTGGTCCTCTCAGAACATCCATTACACTAAACTACAATCATATGACCATTTGGAATAGTTTAAAAATACTAAATTAAAATACCCTAACGTCTCCAAACCTGATTCACTTGGAATAAAAGTGAATAATTAAAGAGTTAGAAAATATTTTATCCCTGGATTTGGAGAGAATTTAGGGTTGGAAATGGAGCTTATTCACATAATAAGAGTGGGAATTAGAAAAAGCCCCATTAAAATCAGAGTGGGAAAGGTATTCATAATTTAAATGATTTGTATGCTAGTTGCCTGCTTTTAACTTAGTAGTTAAACAATCTGAACAACTTTTGTATCTACAGGACCCATGACCTCTTGCCATCATTATATGTTAACAGTGTTGCCCTATTTCACAGTATGAGAATAGTCCACTGAACCTATCAGCCAACGGCTGGCAGAAGGAACACTCCTGTTTCAGTATTCAAGTACTGGCTTTCCAAGACACTACTAAAAAAGGTATTTGAAAAGCTTAGTCGTTCAGCTATCTGGAGGTCCATCTGATTTGGGAAATTATTGCCCCAAACTAAATGTAATCCTGGAATCATATTTATGTTCTACTCTGATAGAAACAGTACATACTCGATAAGCTGAAACCACAAAGTATTCTAGGCTATGGGCACCTGCAGAACTCAGGAGCTCGAAGCATTAGCCTGAACACGTGCAGGGACTCCTCATGCTGTGGCCATCTACAGGGAGAACACAAAATAACTTCTATTTAAAGGAGCTCTGCAAGAATTGAAAGCAGAGTCTCGAAGGGTTTTTGTACATCCACGTTCATAGTAGCATTATTCACAATATCGTAAAGGCAGAAACAACCCAGTGTCCATCAACAGATGAATGGATAAACAAAATGCAATACGCACATACAATGGAATATTATTTAGCCTTAAAATGGAAGGATATTTTGACACATGTTACAACATGGATTAACCTTGATGACATTCTGCTAAGTGAAATAAGCCAATCACGACAAGACTGTACAATTCCACTTATATGAGGTACCTGGAGTAGTGAATGGTTGTTACCAGAGGCTGGAGGGAGGGGAGAATGGGGATTTGTTTACATAACAATGTGATGTACTTAACGTTACTGAACTGTATAGTTAAAAATGGCTAAGATAGTAAATTCTATGTTAGGGGTATTTTACCATAAATTTATTAAATTAAAAAAAGAATCTCAGCAACCTTTGATCCTGCTTGCTATATTTTGTTTAATAGAGATTAAGAAACTAAGATTTGTGTCCAATTACGTAACTTCTCTCAGGGTTCAGGCTTTTCATTCATTCTTCTTGTTTTATAACATAAAATATCTCTTTTCTCCTCTCTTTTTACTACTTGCCCTTTGCCTTTTGTGTCTGGATGGAATTTTAGTCATACTGTATCAGCGCTTTTATTGCAAGCTGTGCTAAATGCTTCTTGAAAGAAGGAAGAGTAAAAATTCTTTAATAAACCATAATTTCAAAAAGTCAGTGAGAAACAGTTTCTCAAAGGCCTGTCTGTTGTGGTTTTGGTACCCTAAGGGAGGAGGGAAAATAGAACTACCTTTATCACTCCTTTCTCTTTCCAAGAATTCACATTTAATAAACGGAACCCCTTCCCACTGGCTGGTTTTATAAATGTTGAAGCACAAGAGGGTCCCAGCGCTCCCACCTATGGGAGCCTAGGAAAGACACAATGACATTTCTGAACTGAAGATCTTTTTAGCAATACTGCAGAAAACTGTACCTTTGTCACCTAAACACCTTTTGGGTATATAAGATGTCACTTTATTTAGTAAGAATTTACAAAAATAAACCTTTGAAATATTTCACTTTAGCCCTTGGATTAAATAGGCAACTCTCATCACTTTGAAGGTCTGTGTCCTTCTTCTGGATAATAAGCCTTCTATCTTCCTTTGGTTGATTTTTGTACAGTGCGTATGTCCAAAGTTACATGAGTGCTAAATAAATATGTGGTAGCTACCAAGAACAGGTAAATCAATGGATTTCACAGATTTTGAGTTGCTCTTCAAATATAGATATAAACAAAACAAAGCAATCCTCATTCAGGGCTGAACTCCTTGAAGTCCCTGAAATATTAAGAAGAGCCCTCTTAATAAACATGTTTTCTAACTTGCTATTATTTCCATCAATTGCCCCTAGGAATATGCACGGGTATGTTACATTGTTAGAATGTATGCAGCAATAGCGTCAATCTTACAAAACAGAGTTAAATAAAACTTGAGTGGCATGCTACATGCACAGAATCACAGCAGATCTGAAAGACTAGACCTTCCATCTGATACTGCAAACCACATCATTATGTCTGAATAAATCTAACATCTTGTTATATGGTCAGTGTAACAGATGGTCTCTGTCTCAGGCTTGTTATTTTCCTAAAAAACAGCATGCAAAAATAGTGTTTTTTTAAGACCTTAATTAGAATAAAAATGACCTCAATTTGAGCATTCAAATTATTCCAGTTTACAGTTTGTAATTTTTTTCATAGTCTTATTAGATTTTTCCTTAACTGACAAGCAAGATAGATCTGTAGGAGGACCATTTTGCTAGTTGCAGTTTTGATGTCTGCTCATTTTTATAGTATTTACCTCATTTCCTTGCAGCCAGGGCAGAACTCAGCTGCTTTAGTCTAGGAATCGCTGAGAACCTTGTGTGTGGCTTGCTTTACTGGACTAATGTGCCAGAGAGAGTGGCGTCCCAACAGTCTCTACGATGTTCATCTATTCTCTATTAATTTTACATGGTCGAGCCTAGTAATAGTTAAAAGCTAATTCTGTGTTTTGTTTGTTACCCTAATTGATGTTCCAGAAGGGCTGTGTTTTCATAGAACTGCCCTTGACTTTAAACATCACAATTTCCACTGACTTTAATGGCTGTTACACAGATCAAAATAATACATGACACTTAAAAATCTAGAAGGGGCCTGGTTATGTGGCAATCATAATTTACCACTGACAATTCTAGAACTCTGGAAAAAATTTTTTTTTCATAAATTGTACTTACAGTTTTTGATGAAACAGTCTTTTGTATCTTAGATTTTTAAATACTTAAATAGCACAGTTTCCTCTGGGTACAAGGATACATGTTTTTGGTAGCAGAAATAAAACATGTAGCCATAACCCACTGTGAAAACTCAGATTTTAGAGAAAGTTAAATTGGGGGGTTCTGTGATAAATCACATTATAAAAGTGTTTTGGCTTGATCAAAGGTTTAATCTCAGTATTCACCAAACTCCGAATTGCCTCAGGCCAGTTACAATACAATTCATCTAAAAAAGTGATTTCTAAGCAACTTTTTATGACTCTACTCATCGTATTGCGCAAGACACACCCATCCCTGAGATATGTGACTAAATATCTCACATTAAAATAAGGTAAGGAACACAGCAAACTGCAGAATATTTAAAAAAAATGATAGCTTACTGCCTATTATCTATACCAAGAATGGGGGCCTTGGGCAGAGGCCAACACATGAATACTACTGGCGATCTATTCCACTGGCGGCAGCCCTTCCAGTAGGGGGCACAGAGACTGGCCTGATTATTCACTGGATATTTTTTTTTTTTTAAAGATTTTATTTTTTTCCTTTTTCTCCCCAAAGCCCCCCAGTACATAGTTGTATATTCTTCGTTGTGGGTCCTTCTAGTTGTGGTACGTGGGATGCCGCCTCAGCATGGTTTGATGAGCAGTGCCATGTCCGTGCCCAGGATTTGAACCAACGAAACACTGGGCCGCCTGCAGTGGAGTGCACGAACTTAACCACTCGGCCACGGGGCCAGCCCCTTCACTGGATATTTTAAGATCTGGTGAACTTAGACTTTGGGGAGGAAGTTTATATATGTCCTTGACAAAGGAGCAGACTCTAGTTCTTGACTAGATAAAGTGATTTACTTGTTCCAAGTAAAAACAAGAATGTCAAGCCTCACTGAAAATAGTACTCTAGGACTGGGGTCTGGTATCAGAGCCTGTACCCTTACTTACTACACTAAGTTTCAAACACCCAACAGCATGCTTGGAACCTTATGAGCACTCAGTAAATGCTAACCATGTTAAGACTTCTTGACAGAATTGCTCTACACATAGAAAGGGTAGAAAAGAACAATATTCTCTAGTGAAAGAATTTTTTAAAATTATGAAGCCTCATTTTTGTAGGTTGTAGACTTTAATACTAAATTTCTGGAACTTAATGGTATTCAGACCACAGGTGGTTCAACAGAAGACAGAAAAACTTTGGTAAGCTATTATTGCTTCAAACAGGGATATTTTGGGTATACGGTTGGCCCTCTGTATCTGTGGGTTCCACATCCAAGGATTCAATCAACCTCAGATGGTATATCTACTAGTTTACAGTCTGAGGTTGGTTGAATCCGAGGATGCAGAACCCCCAGATACGGAGGGAGGGCCGTCTAAGGGACTTGAGCATCCACAGACTGATATCTGTGGGGGTCCCGGAAGCAATCCCCCACCGGATACTGAGGGATGACAGTATACTTAAAGACACTGCTTAATTTCAGTAAACAACCATAGTTTCTTTACTTGTAAAAAGGAGCCACAAAAACGAAAGCTTCCTGCTTCCTACTTAGTAACTATTTAGTTTCAAGAATCGGAACAAAGTTAGTTGCTGCATTTAGAAGTGTTGCTAGACTATTGTTTGGGTAAAGGTGAGAGCAAATGACTTTTTCCTAGTACAATAAAAGATTTATATTAAACTGCACGTATGGAGTCATATCCTTCCTGAAGCCAAAGTCATATTATTCTAACAACCAGAACCTGTCACAGGTTATAAAGAAGGACACTGACTCTGATAAAGCCCACGTGTGCGGTGTGCTTCCAAGGCAACAGCAGAGAGTGGCTCATACTAGCAGAGGTGACTTTAGCAGTGTGTGAATGTGTTAGGGTGGGGATGGGGAAGGTAGAAGGCAATTGTGCTCACTTTACAGGATCATAGATTCCTTCTATCTTCAAAGTCTTGCTTTGGAAGAAGAAAAGAGTTAAATCTCCAGAGACTGTTATCACAGATATTATTCAGTTCCGTAATCAAATTGGGTCCAAGAAAACATTTTCAGGTGCCATAATTTTGGATGAAGGGTAGTTTCTTTTGTTTGAATCATTCTGAAAGCTGAAAAATCATCTGCCTTAAAAAACAAAGATGACGTTCAACTCAATTAATTTATTAGCGACTAGCCACATGTCCTTTCTTATTACTGATTCTGAACATCTGTCACAAAGTAGATTTTGTTCAGGACATTATGAACAGCTGCATCATTCATGACTGGGTGAAATAAGTCTACCACCACCAGGTCACTACACCAGTGATGATATTGTTTCCCGTAAAACATCAACACCGAAACACATACTACTCATGCACATGAAGTGACACGAAGACAAGGCTTATTCAAAGTATAGCCTAAATGTTTCTTTTCTTTATCCGCTTGTAGAAAATCACCAGTCAAGATAGCTGAGGAGTACAGCTGATGTTTCTAACCTCTTCTACTTTGAAATTCTGTGAACTTCTGAACTTCCTTTAATCAGAACAAAATGGCCACGTAGTCTCTCTTTAACGACAAACAAATGGTTCTTCGGGTTTTTGTGTTCATTGCTTAGAAGCAGCGAGAGTTAAGGCCAATGCTTCAAAAGTGTTAGCTCCCTGTGCTCTCTTGAGCAGGCAGGACCCCAGTCCCCATCCAGGCGCTGGCTCTGGGCAACCTCATAAGAGAAAAGGCAGAAGAGGTGAGTGTGATTCAGCCCCTCCCTCAGTGAACTGCTCAGAACCAAGAACTGGGGGCTGGGGTTGGACGGGTGCAGTAGCCACTTGGCAGCTGTTTTTTGCAACAGGGACAAAGGGCAACAGTCAGGAAAAAATATAAAACATAATAAAATTAGAAAAGCAAAGTCATTCCTTCAAGTAACTGCTGACACAGAAATTTTAACGATTTTAACACCAAGACTAAGACTGGTGGAATTTGGGAGAGAATGTTTTCCATTTAGGGTTACCATCCCAAAGAAAAGAGCACAAAGGGTCATATTGAAGTAAAAAAGCAACTTTGTGTCGTCAGTTTTCTTCCGCCTAGAAAAGCATGTAAAAGCCTTAACACACTTAATCTCAATGTTAAAGACATTGGGATATAACATTTTTATTCAATAAATGCAATATTTGGTGATATTGTCTCACTCCACATGAGAGAGAGTGAAGGGAGAAGAGAAGAGGTGAAAGAGAGGAAAAGAGAAAGCCAGAACATGGAGGGAAAAAGGGTCAAGGAGAAGTGGAAGGATGAGACAAGAGAGAGAGAAAAAGATCATTTGTGGAGGGAAGGAGGGAAGGGAAGGCAGAAACAGTGAAAAGAAAGGAGAGCGGGAAAGAAACAGCCCCTTCCATTCTGGAGTCCGAACCCACAGCTCTTCATGCCCTGTGCTTCCCTCATCCCCTTCGGTGCTCCGCACAGTTTCTCACACCTGGACTGCATGTGGCACTCTCTTCACTCTGCCCATCCAAATTCTAACCCTCCTATAAAGGCTAACACAGCCTTTAAAGCTAGACAATTCTGCCAGGCAGCTTTCCTGGATCACTTTAAGCCCAGAGAAATCACATTCTCTTTAAACCCCCGGAGCACCCATCTTAAAACTTGTCACTCCTCATGTGGACTTCATTTTGTTAGGCCACTATTCATGTATCAATGTCTTACTTCACCAACCACACCATAGAATCTGGAGGATGGGATTGTGTCTTGTATGTCTTTGAACTCCATACTGCTCTGCATATTGCAGATAGTCTCGATATTTATTATTGACTGGCAAAATGCTCCTCATTGTTCGTTATTTCTTTAGCTAACAATAAAAATAAAGAGACTTAAATTTCACCCTAGGGGAAATGATTAGGATACTCATTTATAATACCGTCCTCCCCATTCTTAACTGACCTTGTTCTATCCACAAGTTCTTACAGCTATAAGAATAAGTTATCTGATTGGTACAGCAGAACTACAGAGTCATAAACTGTAGAAGGCTGGAAGGGACCTTAGAGACCCTTCCATCTCCATTGCTTTGTAGATGAGGGAAGATGTGGTATAATGAAAACAGCATGAACTTTCAGGGAAATCCTGGACTCAAACCTGAGGTCCACCTCTCGATGGCTATGTGATCTTGGATAATCTACCGAGCCTCTCTCTGCCTGAGGCAGCCGCATCGTTTACAAATCAGTGATAACAATACCTGCCTGAAAATGACTGTCTGTAAACGAGATGGTTCATATAAAAGCATCAAGTACAGCACATGGCACATGGGAAGCTCAGTATTCTGCTACTAGATCAAGAGGCCTTTAAGTGTAGGAACTATGTTCTATTTAGCGTGATTCTCTGATGTCTGAAATTTAGATTATTAAGTCTTTCTTCAATGAGGAAACAGAGATTCAGACCTCAAGTGAGACTTCCTGAAAGCCAAGCAGAATTAAGAGTCTGGGTTGGGTTTTAAGGATCACAGACCACTGGCTCTCCAAGTGTGATCTGAGGACTCCGGGGTGTCCCCAAGACCCTTTCCAGGAGTCTGCCAGGTCCTCCTTTTTCCAACTACGTATCTGGGTGAGGCCGAATTTTTTTCACATACTTCAACCAAAACAACCTATTACAACAGACTGAATGTAAGAAGCAGAGAGGAGAATGCAGCGCCTTCGTTTAAGCCAGATTGAAGGGATTTGCAAAAATGAAAAACAAAGCCACTATTTTAATTGTTTTTGTTGTTTTGGAGAAACATAGTTGTTTTTCATAAAAATATTTCTGCTATATTATGTTTATGTTATGTTCCTTTTTATTCTTTTTCTTTTTTTTTGGTAAGGCAGCCTGGCCCTGAGCTAACATCTGTTGCCAATCTTCTTCTTTTTGCTTGAGGAAGATTGTCCCTGAGCTAACACCTGTGCCCATCTTCCTCTGTCTTCTAAGTGGGATGCTGCCATAGCATGCTCGATGAGTGGTGTATAGGTTGACACCCGGGATCCGAACCTGCAAACCCTGGGCAGCCAAAGCAGAGCGTGTGAACCCAATCATGACATCACTGGGCTGGCCCTTATGTTATGTTATTTATATAATAGACAATAGGTTATTTTTATTTTAAAATGAATTGATAAAACAATATTTTAAAGAATTTGTTTAATTTTTGATATGATATGGGTAAATACCAATAGTCACAACTCATAAAAACAAAAGCTCTTTGGGGTCCTCAATGACTTTAAAAGTATAAAGGGGGTCCTGAGAACAAAAAGTTTGTGAACCGTTGATCTGGTTCAAGTCCCTTATTCTGCAGAAGGAAAATGAAAGCTTAGTGACGTTAACTCGCTCACTTTGACAACATCAAGCTCAATAGCAGCAAGGTTAGGGACTGAGCCTTAGGTCTTCAACAACTGAACTCTTAAATATTAGAAAAAAAAAAGAAGAAGAAAAACAGATTTGGAGAAATAATTCAAACTCTGCACCAAAGTTCTAGTTTTTCTAAGAACATTTTATTTCCCATTTATACATTGGGCATATTCCCATCTATTTAAAAAAATAACTCTTATGAAAGATAGTATATGATTGGTCAGTAAAGTTTCCAAATAGATACAGTCTCTAAAACCACCTAATGAAACCAATATTACCTCTAATGGTCCACACTGTGTGTAACTGCCTGAGAAACCAAGTTCCACCAGGCAATGTACAAGCCTTGAAGTAGCTGAAGAATTCTGAGTTTTGGACTGAGAGACATATGGGTTCAAAACTTTGAGGCTTTGTCTCCTTATCTTTAAAAGAGGGATAATAAACTCCTACTTCACAGAGTTGTGAGGATTAAATAGGATAATGTATTGGAGATAGCGGATAGCTGAATGTCTTTCACAAGCTTTCAGCATCAGCTCATAATCCTTCAAATTTCCCCTCTAAACCACTTGATTATCAACTACTTTTGCACTCTAGTATCCATGTAAATGGAGGGTGTTACGGACTGTCTGTGTCCCCCAAAAATTCATATGTTGAAAGCATAATCCCCAATGTGGTGGTATTAGGAGGCGGGACCTTTGGGAGATACTTAGGGTTAGATGAGGTCATGAGGGTGTGGCCCCATGATGGGATTAGTGTCCTTGTAAGAAGACACACTAGAGCTTCCTCGCCCTGTCACGTGAGGACAGTCAGAAGGCACTGTCTGCAAACCAGGAAGAGGGTCTTCACCAGAACCTGACCATCCTGGCACCCTGATCTTGGACTTCCAGCCTCCAGAACTGTGAGAAATAAATGTTTGTTGTTTAAGCCACTCAGCCTGTGGTATTTTGTTAGAGCTCGAGGTGACATTGACAGACAGGGATATTACACCTGTGGCAAAAAGGAAATTAGGAGTTTATAAACTATGAATTCCACTGAGTCTATTGAGATAGTGTCTATTTCAAGATGGAAGGCACAGATGATGGGCCAAGTTAGACAAAGGTTGCCATACCTGTAAATATGTACATTGGCTGGGGCACTACGCCTACTGCAGCCCTAACAATCCAGATCCACAGATGAACTTTAACCAGGAGGCTAAGGGTCTCCAAAAATGACCTTCTTTTTTGTTTTTTTTTTCTGTTTCTCTCCTTGTTTCTTTCAGAAAAGTATCAATCCCAGAACCCAATAAAAATTAAATAACCTCTCAGAGCCTTCCAAATACAGAAGCTTATTAAAATAGCTTAGGGTTCATGGGCGGAAGTGAGGCATATAAAACCAAAACTATCCTTCACACGTGAAACAATAAAAATGGATCATCATGTGGCTCAGTTTGGGTTCTAGAAGTGTCTAAAGACACAAGTTCAGAAACCACTTTATCTATCATGACACACGCAAGTGTGTTCTCCTTCAATCCAGAGGGGCACCATCAAAGCTACCATCTTTGTGTCCTATGACCTGCGTCAAGGGAGGAAGCCTGGAGCCCTCCTTCGTTTTGTAACTGATTAAGCCATTCCTTGCCACCTGCCCAATCTCGCAACACAATCACTGCACCAAAGTTAATTTTTCTCTATCAATTTTTCAATAAAGAAGTTCACTCCAGTGATTTTATTTTGTATTGGAAAGAGTATTTTTAGCTGAAGAGACCAAATTCCTTGCGCACATTAACTGAAATAAAAAGCAACATGCTAATATTAGCCACACTAAGCCTCTTAAAGAGGACAGAAGATCTCAAACTGGTTTTGACTTTTATTCAAAATGAAAAATAGCTCCCTCCAGTTAGCCAGAGTAAAGCTTGGACATATTTCTCGCATCATTACTGCTCCGTGTGATCCCAATATAGTTATATACAGCTTAAACAGTTCATTCCACTTGCAGTCTCCTATTTGTTTTGCTTTAATTTCACACTATACTGGCAATTACCCAGCTTCATTAACTACTTAGGACATTTCTCAAGTATACTACAGGAAGTACTATGCAAGAAATATTAACACACAGCAGTGTTCTTGAAGTAAAACTTGAAAGAACTCTACAAAAATGAATCCTTTTCATTAAGTTCACATGCTAAGTTCTAAATGCATTGCAGGGTAAACTCACATCAGGAAACTTGCTTCTGACCCTTCTGCTAAGAAGAGTACTCATTAACAAACCAGAAACAGTCACTGAGTGCCAATTATGTAGAAAGCATTTTGCTAGACATTACAGAAAATTTTACAAAGTATACTGTCTGTACTCTAGGAGTTTACAGTCTACCTGGAGTGAAAACATATATAAAATACAATAAGCACCAAATGATCGATACAGGAAAAAAAAAGTGGTATACAAAAAAGAGTTTTAGGGGAAAAAAGTTACTCTTGACTTGGATGGTAAGAGCAGTTATCAGAGAGGAAGCGTCCTTTGGGTTGGGCTTGAGGGAAGGAAAAGGAAAACGTTAGGAGCAAAGGCACAGCAGGGGAAGGCCAGGACTAAGGGACTGGAAAGGTTAATTTGGCTGGCACAGACTTTATGCAGAGAAGCAGCAGGAAATAATGCTGAAAACAGCACTGTCAAATGAATTAGTTCATCAAGCACTTACTAATGCCAGACGGTATGGTAGGTGTTGGCAATGCAAAGGTAAACCCGACAGGCCAGGTTCTTGCCCTCCCTAAGACTGCTATGAGGGCAGGAGACCTGCTAGGGGGAAGATAAACACGTGATATGGTGGGGAGGGACTGGGCGGAGGGGTCTACTCGAGATCTTGTGGTCAGACAAAATCTGTCTGAACGAGGAATATTCTGAGCTGAGACGATATGGTGAGAAAGAACCATTCTCCTGCATAGAGCAAACAGTAAAGGGCCTGAGTCAAGAATGAGCTTGGATCCTTCAAAGCATGAAAAGGAGGTCAACGTGGCTAACCAAGGGTGCTAATAAATCCTTGGAGAGAATTCATTCAAGATGCACCTTACTATTTTAAATACCACTTTTTTGTGGTTGTATACAAGGATGATGGTATGTTACTTGAGCCATACTCCCTGGGGATACAGTGGGTGGGATTTCTTCACAACGCTCCTTTCATTTTTTTCCACAATCCCACCCACCTGCCACCAGAGTGTGAGTTCCATGTTCTGTCCATTGTTGTATTCCCAGTGCCTAGAACAGTGCTTGGTATATTGAAGTTGCTCAAGAAATATGTGTTGAACCAATGCACTGAATATTACTTGCCTCCTTCTCCCAAGGGTGGTCCAAAAGGAGAGGCAGGGTTTGACGAAAGGGAAGACAGGTCAAGAAGCAAGATAGTCTACCTACAGTTCTAGTTGTCAGTCAGTACTACTCACTTCAGTGTCCTCATCTCTCCCAGGTGAGGGCACTCCCTGTCCCTTGCATGCTATTTCAGGAACTTTTCCTGATGTGAGCAGTAACTCAGAAACAGCATCCACAGCTAAGTTACCCATTTCTTCAGGAACTTCCCTCCTCTCAATTCCTCTGCTGAAATGTCTGGAAGTAATTTTTCACTCCAACTCTACTTCTTATCATTATGCTAGGTTGATAATGGGGAAGAAATACTGTTTAAATGAGGAGAGGAAAAAGAAGGGAAGGAAATACCTCCTGTTTTGGGGACTGCACCTACCCTTCCTCTGCCCCCATATATGACTGACTGGTTACTTCTCATTTGTAGCTTATAAAGTCTCCTCAGGGCCCACTGCACCTTCTCCTAGAGTTCCCTCTGCCTAACCTCCTTCAGATGACAAGATGTCCTCTATACCCTACCTTTGTGCAAAAGAAAGAGAAGCCCATTCTGCAATGCTTCTGTGCTTGCAGACAAGGATTGACCATTTTCTATTTGCAATGTCATTTTTCTTTATTCAGGAGTCTCAAACTCAAGCATCCATAGGGGCCAGGCATGGGTGAGGAGGCCCAGGTACAAAACAGCAGGCAGCAGTGGCAACTATGATGACCCAGGCAGGACATGCACCACCTCAAGGGGAAGCTGTGACTCCCGTCCAACAAACAAAATGCTTGGACCATGCTGCAGACCCTGGCCCTCCAGCTGCTGGTACAGGGCAGGGTCCAACGGAGAGAGGACTTGTTTTTTCTTTTAAAGTTTATTCCCTCATACTGAGTCAGAAGTAAAAAAAATACAATAAAATAATGGAAATCTCAGAAGGCTGCTGGTTTTTCAGTGACAGGAAAAGAGGTGTAGGTGTGGGGGGGGTGTGTGTGTGTATGTGAAAGAGAGAGAGAGAGACAGGGAAGAACAAAGAGGAGAGGAGCAGGAGGCGGGAGGAAGGAGGTGAGGAGGGAAGGGAATGAGAAAGTGGGGAAGGGAGAGGAGTAGGGAGGAGGTCCGAGACTAGAAACTACAGGCACTGCACAGAGGCTGGGGATGGAGGAGGGGCAGCGGTGGAGCCAGTGCAGGGGAAGCTGACCAGGCTCATCCTACTTCCCTGGCTCCTCTCAGCAGAACTCCCGTCCCTCATCCGTCACTGGCCCTAACCCTGCTGGAGCAAGAGTCCGGGCACAGAAGTCACCTCTAGTGGCTCCAGACTATCACCCCCTCCTCTGCTTCAGGAGTTCAGGGCGGGGCATGCCACATTCTAACTCCAACCACCCTTGGCCTCCCTGAGGACACTCTGATTCCAGCCTGCGAGACAGTGACACAGCCTTGGAACACGCAGCCCGGGTGTGAGCCAGGCCTACTGAAGCTTTAGGACCAAGATCTTGAATGCAGAGGGACCTTAAAGGCACTGTCCTGTTGGCAGAGTCCCCCAGGAGAACCCCTCACTTAGGACAACCGCACTATGGCCACAGAGTGATCCCCCACTGGAGACACGCCAGGGACGGGCAGCACTCCATGAAAACATGACATGAAATGACTGACAACCGAGTCCTATACTTTTCTACTGGTGCTGCCATTGTACAACCAGCACTTAACCCAGAGGACGCCGTGGGTCTAATTTACCTCCCCCCACTCATAAACCAAGGCAAACGTCTTCCCCCCTGTAGACACACTCAGCACATTCAGGCAGAGGGGCTCAGAAAGTGGCACTAAGACTAAAACTACCAACCCGCTCTCCTTCTCTCTCAATCTTACCAACAGTCTCTGAGCCAAAATAATAAAAGGTTTAGAATTACGAAGACAGTGAAAGAATATTCAAAAAACATCTTTTATTGGGCTAATACTTGAGACGATATAAACATGCTTTTAAATATACTTTTAATTCTAAAATATTGGCTAAGACTTAAAAGAGAACATTAACACTGAGCCTTCATTTCAGAAATTAAAAAGAAAAAAACAATTTGAAGGAATTTCATTACAGGCTTAAATGGGAGTTTTAATATGTGTACTGAATTGATAAGAAATTCGAATACTTGCAGCGATCTGCAGCAATATATGATAAGCTGTTTCAAGGTAAAATTGAATAATTAATCATTTAATACATATTTGAAAAGTTTTGAGCTTATAATAAGAAAAGTTCTACGCTAATTTAAAATATTAACTCATATCTTCACCCTAATGTTTAATAAAAAATTGGAAAGAATATTTTCCTTAATTATTCCCTACTTTCCACGGTTCCTCCAACTCCAATAATGCCAGTACACAGCTGAAGCAAAAGGTCTTTGGGAACTTAGAGATCCATTTCGCAGTTGAAGACGAACACAAATAATCACCTGTTAAAGTTCTGCTCCCTGTTTTAAATATAGCAATGTCTCTGTTTGTGAAAACAAGGCATCCCCATGTCACACTGCTTTATGATAAACTTTGCCCTCATAATTAGCAATAACTTAGAAAGCCCCTTCTAGACTGATTACAGTCATGCGTTGTTTAATCACCAGGATACATTCTGAGCAATGCATCATTAGGTGAGTTTGTCTTCGTGGAACATCATAGAGTGTACTTACACAAACCTAGATGGGATAGCCTACTCCACACCTAGGCTATATAGTACTAATCTTGGTCTGTCATCGACTGAAACCTTATGTGGTGCATGACTGCAATAGACTGTTTTATTTATTTGTTCAATAATTCATTTATTCAGCAAATATTTATGGAGTACCTATTATGCCTTGGACACAATGTCAGGTGCTGGATATTAAAAAATGATTAAGACTTGGGGCTGGCCCGGTGGCGTAGTGGTTAAGTTTGTGCGCTGTGCTTTGGGCACCCGGGGTTTGCTGGTTCGGATCCCGGGTGCAGACGTACACACTGCTTGTCGAGCCATGCTGTGGTAGGCGCCCCACATATAAAATAGAGGCAGAGGGGCACAGATGTTAGCTCAGGGCTAATCTTCCTCAAAAAAAAAAAAAAGATTAAGACAAAGTCCGTGATTTTAGTGAGAAGGTACCAGTGAAAAAAGGGAAGGATAGGGGCTGGCCCGGTGGTGCAGCAGTTAAGTTTGCACGTTCCACTTCTCGGTGGCCCGGGGTTTGCTGGTTCGGATCCCGGGTGCGGACATGGCACCGCTTGGCACACCATGCTGTGGTAGGCGTCCCGCATATAAAGTAGAGGAAGACGGGCACGGATGTTAGCTCAGGGCCAGGCTTCCTCAGCAAAAAGAGGAGGACTGGCAGTAGTTAGCTCAGGGTTAATCTTCCTCAAAAAAATAAAAAAATAAAAAATAAATAAATAAATAAAGGAAAAAAGGGAAGGATAAAGACACTTAAAAAAGAGCTGCCAGTGCAGGTGAGGGGTGGTCTCAAACAGCTGAGCGTTGGTGGGAGAGCCACGGAGGATTGCATCAGTGCATTCTACCCTCAGCTGAGCGGCATACATTACTCCCTTGCACAAAATGCCAGATCATTCTTTCCCTTTGATGGAAGGGTATGGAAGTACAGTTACTGGCTGAGGGAAAGAGCAGGGACATGTCCAGAAGACATGAATGTGTGGGGGTTGGCAGGCAATGGGTGAGGCCTGCTGGAACTTTGCAGTTCACCTCTCACTGGGATTCCAACAGCATTTAATATTGGCAGCCATATTTTCCTTTCTGAGAGTGACATAGCATTCTCCTGTCTTTCTTCCTTTAACCACCACCTCTAAAATGAGCTTGAAACTTTTATCTTCAGCTGGGACCTCTCTTTAAGCTTCCGACCCATATAAATAGCTGCCTATTTAATATCTCCTCTTGGATGTTTCAAAGGCAATTCAATCTTAACATGCTCAAAATTGCCCTCACACCTCATCGCCTTCCTCTTCCCCTCCAAGCCCTGGTCCTCTGCTCTGGCTCCCTATCCCTGTGAGTGGCACCAAATCCTACCTGGCACTTAAGGCAGAGGCCTGGAAGTCATCCTAGACATCTACTTCTTCCTCCTCCTCTCCAATCTCTACCAGAATCCAACCACCAACAATTCCTGTTGATTTTGCCTTTCAGCATCTCTGCATTTCTCTCCATGTCCATCACTACGTTGTCTTGCATTCAGTTCATTTCTGCCATTGGGCCTTTGCACATGCTAGTCCTTTAGTCTGGATCAGTTTTCCTCCTCCTATATTTCCTTCACCTGGTTGACACTAGTTTAATCAATCCCTAACTAGATCAATACTTCCCATTAGCTGCTCTCAAGGCACTTTTCCTTTCAATACTTATCACAATTATAATTTTAGGATTCTTCGATTAATTTCTGTCTCCCTCATTAGACTATACAAGACAGGGACTGTATCTTTTTTTCCTCACTATTCTAAAACTGTTGCCTACAACACTGACAACAGTTAGTAAATATTCCTTGAATAAATGTAGGATGAATCAAGCATATGCATTCAGACTTGAGTTGCATGCCATCCTCTGTAACTTAGTACTTTCCCCAAAAAACACAGGGTCTGTCACAGCACCCTGTGATAGAGATGTGGCACCGACCTCTGTTGATGTGATTTGACCAACAGGCTTTATGTCGTTTCCAAATGTTTGCTGGGAGTAGCCCTGTCACCTTTAAAAAAGCACGGCTCCATTCTATTCTTTCTAGTTGAGAGAAAACCGAGAGAAGTCTAGGTTGGAGTTGAGGTCAAAAGTTTTAAGAACTGAGAACAAAATTTTTATTCTAACAGTTACATAATGTCATAACGTTTAACAACTTACAATATTAGAAAGCAAATTTTTTCCACTTTATTTCTATTAATATTTTCTAGAACAGACAAATGCATACAAAGCTTATATGACCTTTTCTTCCTTTTTCTTTATCTCTTATTTATTTCTAAAACTCTTTAACGACACTAATTTTTCCAGGCTTCAAATATAAGTTGCTTTACTTCAGCTTCATTTGTTAAAAAGGACTCTTACAATTTTGCACTCTGTTTGGAACCTGCATACTTGGTTGTTTGCACACAATTAAAAGTTAATAGATGATGCCAAAAGTATAGGCAACGAAAGAAAAAAAATAGATAAATCGGATCTAAAATTTAAAACTTTAATTTTAGAAGTGCATCAAAGGACACTATCAAGAGAGTGAAAAGACAACCCACAGAACGGGAGAAAATATCTACAAATCATGTAAGTGATAAGTGTTTAATATCCAGAATATATAAAAAATTCCTACAACTCAAGAACAAAAAGATAAACAAACCCAATTAAAAATGGGCAAAGGAGGTGCTGGCCCCGTGGCCGAGTGCTTAAGTTCGTGCGCTTTGCTTTGGTGGCCCAGGGTTTCGCCGATCTGGATCCTGGGCGCGAACATGGCACCGCTCATCAAGCCATGCTAAGGTGACATCCCACATAGCACAATCAGAGGCACTCACAACTAGAATATCCAACTATGTGCTGGGGGGCTTTTGGGAGAAGAAGATGAAGAAGGAAAAAAAGGAAGATTGGTATCAGATGTCAGCTCAGGTGCCAATCTTCAAAAAAAAAAAAAAAAGGGCAAAGGACTTGAATGGACATTTCGCCAAAGAAGATGTACAAATGGCCAGTAAGCCTGTGAAAAGATGCCCAACATCACCAGTCATTAGGAAAATGCGAGTCAAAACCACAATGAGATACCACTCACACCTACTAAGAGAGAAGCAAGACAAAGACAGTAAATACTGTATGATATCACTTCTATGTGAAATTTAAAAAAGCCTAACTCATAAAAACAGAGTAAGATGGTGGTTACTGGGGGTGGGGGGATGGGGGAACAGGAGAGAGACTGTTTAAAGGTACAAACTTACGACTAGTAGACAAGTCCTGGAGATCCAATGCACAGTATAGTGATATAAACAATGTTGTATTATAATCATCAAACTTGCTAAGAGACTAGATCTTACTTGCTCTCACCACAAAAAAGAGAGGATAATTAGGCGACCTGATAGCAATCATATCACAATATAAAAATGTACCAAATCAACATGTTGTACACCTTCAATTTACACAATGTTTATGTCATATATATTTTCAATTAAAAACAAACAAAAAAACCCCCAAACCACTTCACATCTACTAGTATATCTATTAAAAAAAAAACCCCAAAACAAACAAAGTGTTAGCAAGGATGTGGTGAAACCGGGATTCTTGTTACTCTTGTTACATTGCTGGTGGGAATGTAAAATGGTGCAACTGCTCTGGAAAACAGGTTGGTGGTCTCAAACAGACACTTATACACAAATGTTTATAGCAGCATTATTCATAACAGTCAAAGGTGGAAACAACCCAAGTGTCCATCAACAGATGAATGGATAGATAAAATGTGGTTAATTCTCTTTATTTGGTAAAAATAAAGTAGCTATATGCTATAAAATTGCAATGAACACTGAATTAGCAAATATTGAACTGCTCTTCCTCGGGGAAACACAGTGTTAGGTTCTCCAGAACCACTGGTCATAACATTTTCAACTGATCTATACACAATCTTGTTTTATGTGTATTTTTTGTTTAAAGACACCTTATTAATACATATTGTTGGTTCATCAACATGAACTCATGGCCCACAGCACTGTAACTCATGCCTGAAAGAAGCTTACTTAATACCTGTATTTTTTCCCCAAGGTACCTCACAGCCTTCTCGCACTTAGGAACACTAGACAGCACTTCAGCACTGTGCTTGGGGGTCATTTTAAACAGTGAAATCACCAATAAAAAGCACACCAATGCAAGAAACGTAGCACTAAATAGACCATGAAAAGGGCACTTGCTTACAGTATGAGAGCCAAAACAAGAAGGCACAGAGCCTCAGCTGAAATGTACATGCTGGGCGACTCAAATTTATTGCCGCTCTGCACACATCTGTGAATGACCGCAGAAGAGCTGCAAGTACCGACTTTGGGCTTACAAATAAATGTGGCCGGTAGGCCAATTCAGAAATCTGGCATCTTCGAACAAAGAGGGTCGCTTCTTATACATACAATGGAATATTATTCACCCATGAAATGAAATGCTGATACATGCTATTAAATGGATGAACATTGAAAACATTACACTAAGTGAAATAAGCCAGATGCAAAAGGACTCACGCTGCATGATTCTATTTTCATGAAATATCCAGAACAGGCAAATTCATATGCCAGAGGCGTCAGGTGTTTGGGGAAGGGGAGAATGTGGAGATATTGCTTTATGGGTTCCGTTTCTATTTGGGTTGATGAAAAAGTACTGGAGATCGTTGCACAACAATGTAAATGTAATTAATGTCACTGATTTGTACACTTAAAAACGGTTAAAATGGAAAATTTTATGTTATATATATTTATGACAAAAAATCAACAGATGTATTAAATAAAATTAAATGGATCAATCTAATCTTCCATTAAAACAAAATCAAATGGAGACACTAATAGAGATTCTTATTTACCCACACTTCCTTTTAAAACAAAGACCCTCCTTAATATGTTTTTCTTTTGGTTTACAGATCATATTTAAAAACAGGCTTACTATGTAATAATATCAACTGATTACTGAGGAAAACAAGTAAATTAAAATGCGCATGTCAGTTGTTTGGCCTCACTTTATGCTTTTGGTGAAACTTTATGCAGTTGAATTATTCTTTCTGACTAATTGCCAAAAGAAGGGCCACCTCGAGAACCAACAACTGACGTTTCCAAATTAATCTTCAGATTAAATTGTCTTTGCAATACACCATATTTGGGTGAACTGGTACTCTTAGATAAATTATTGCTGGTACTATTTAGGCATCTTGGCACTGTGTCCACTTTTAATTTTTTGTACTGCTTTTCTTTCTTTTATCACCAATCTATTTCTCACCTGCTTCCTTCCCTACTGAATAACCCTATTTTCATATCTCTTGAGAGAGCCATCTGCTAGAATGTGGCTGTGGTTACTATCATAATTCAAACGTTCCTTTTTATTTTAAGTATTTCTTGACCCAACAATTACAACGAAGCACCGCTGGATATAAACAAACGAAATGTGCTAATGTGGAATGCAAACAGTATTAAAATGTAAACTTAACATAGGAAGGGAATTCACAGCCAAAGAAAATATATTCTAATTCTTTCAATCTTTTTAAACGCATCATAAAACTAAAAATGTTGTACTACAGAATAACATTTTGGCTTCTTTTATGATTGCAAAGAAGGGTAATTATGATTGTCATGAAAACAACATTGAGCAGCTGTATACTGTTAACAAAAGCACCATTATATGGATGCCTGCAAAAACTGGCACTTTATATATTCACATTTCCTAGAAATTAGATAGTCTTCCCAACTGGAGTAGATACCAAGAGACTGTTTTCTATTAATTGTGGCTTTGTACCAGTCAAGTTTTTGGAGCCAATTGGATCATCTTTCTTTTGGGACAATTCCCACATACTATTATGTGAGCTCTATATATACTGATTTATATACGCTCAGACATGTGCATTATCAGTTTGTAAAAAGTAACTTTTAAGTTCTCAAATGATAGATTTTTAACTCTTAAAAAATGCTAATATCAGTGGATCCTTTTACAAATGTACATCTGTTTAGAAATCATAAAAAAAGCATAACAAATAACTCTGCAGTTTATTTTATGAAGGCTAATTAATAGGTACTTACTCATTAAAGACTAGGTCTGGCGCAAAATAGAGAAATTGGCTGTTCGTATGTTTGTACGATCTCCAGCTCAAGGCAAATGATGATAGACACATCCAAGAATACTGGATTAGGGTAATTTGGTCCTCAAGAGGCAAATTTTTAAATCCTGGAGAACAGAACAATTAATCACAGAAATACACTTAGCATTTAAGTACATTCCAGGAAGAAGCTTCTTAAGTCAACCCCAAACAGCCACCTTTCTCTAATAACTCAAATCAATTCCAGAGCCATTTATGGAGCAACCACCATGGGCCTGGCCCTCTTCAACATTTCATTTCGGAGTCATTCTAAATTCTCAATGAGGGTGAACTGCCAGGGCAATTAAGCTGGGGAGTTTAGGGAGCTTCATTGTGGATGACGGTCTAAAACCCTTGGTGAGACTGAAAGAATTTGTGTTAACATGTGAAGCTTGCTTCATCCTACTCACAATGAATAACATTAAAATAAACGGTAACTTAATAACTGTCAACACCTGCATATCTGCATTAATGTGGAAGATTTTACTTTTCCTGAGTTTGCAGTGGCTGAAAAAGGATTATTCCTTGCTTCCTATAGTCGAGGATAATACCAGACTTCAACAAAGTTCTGAAACAGAATAAGCATCCTTAGCACCTGTCCTCTCTCTCTCACAGTCTTCCTTCTCAAGCCCTTCTTCTGTTCCTTCTTCTGTTCCTTTTCTCCCCCCTACATTCCCAGTGGCATCATGGAATTCTTCTGTTTGTATGTAGTTTCACTTGGACAAGCTCTTTGGACAGTCAGTCATCAGAACTTTCCCCAATCTTTCTTCTTATGGCTGCTGGTTGACCACAGGGAATCTAAGAAACTGTTTTGGGTTAACGAACAGGGACAATCTGATAGCAATTCTAAGTGATGTTTCTGTAGCTTAATAGGGGCCTTATTAATAAAATCCTATAGCATAAAAATGGCTAAAGTAGGAATTTCAAGCACAATTTAAAGGGTGCTGGGGGTAAAATGATATTTTCAGAAAGAAGAGTCTTTCAGGGTCTTAGACATCTTACTTAATAGGTCTTGGTTTACCTGGTGTGTGGTTAGATTAGCCCTGGGTATGAGCTACTAATAATGGGCTTAGTTTGTGCTTTCACAAACAGAGTGTTTTTTACCTTACTAATATTTTTGGGACAAAATATCCCATTTTAATCATCAACAGAAGAAATGTATATATTATATTAATAATAGAACACAACTTCTCAGGAGAAATGAGCACATTAACCAGATTTTTCCTGCAAACTTGATTCACTGGATATCACCTTAAAAATTTGACATCAGGATCTAACAGAAAGCTAACTCCAATCGCACTGTCGGATATGGCAAAATTTGTTGCCCTCACTTGTCTAAATCAAGATGCAGACTGTGAAAGGAGAGGCAATCCTACCTGGAATTACCTTTGCCCACTTCACGACTTGAATCATCTGTTTGCCTGCTAAGCGGTTTAGCGTGGAGAGCAGATTTTCGGCTGTGTCCGGTTTTGAGTTGTCATAGCCTGCATACACAATTTCGGGTTCAATGTTTTCAAGGACCATAGCAGGGGAAGGTGTGAGTGCTCGTGAAATCGTGGAGAGCTGAGGAACCAGTGCTGTGTTGACTGAGGGCTCTTTCGCAGGAGCGATGTAGGTTGTCCCTTCCTCGGGGCTCTGGGGGGGTGGAGGCGGGGGTGGGGGCTGTTGCTGCTGTGACTGTTCATCGTGAATCCCTTTTAACTTTCCCAACTTCTTTGACTTTCGAGCTGTAAAAAAAATTATAAATGATAAAAGCAAATTAAAATTATGTTTGGGATACAATACATGAGGTAAATTACAATCAAACATTGACTTATATTGGTTAAAGCATATTTTTCCTCTTAAGATAACTTGTTATACCAACAGGAACAGTACCTTTTCAATATTTTTCTAATACCAGGCACTGTCCTAAATGCTTTATATAAATTAACCGATTTAACAATTTTATGAGTAGGTATCATTATGATTCTCATTTTATAACGAAGAAACTGAGACCAGGAGGGCTAAATATCCATCCAAGATCACACAGCTAGTAAATGTAAAATGGAGATAAGAGTTCAGAGGAAGGATCAACTACTTCACATGCTCACAAGTTTCATACATCTCAACTATATCTTATATAAGCCAATAATGCCCACTTAGTATCCACCAAAGAGCTGCCAACAGTGCTACAATGGCCTCATTGAGTTTATCATCACAGGGTGGTCTCTCCTCCCTCTAATTAGCTTTCTTTGGCTTCTTTAATAGTTCTTCTTTGATGCTTCTCTACCACTTACTCTTCCTGTTGTGGTCCATGGGCAATCGCTTGTGTATGTAGAGTAGTCATTTTGTACAAATGCTGCCAGCCCTATGTCCCCAGCTATATTGTGAACTGCTCAAACACAAAGACTGGGTGTTCCTCCTCTTTTACAGCCCCCATGGCACCTTGGTAAATGCTACACCTATAGAAAGTTATTTATAGTTTCCATTGAATGAACGGGAGAGCAATCAACCCCGAAGAAAGGCAACAAAAGGGAAGAAATTAACTATCTGGATGATTCCAAACTGGGGAGCTAATTAGTAAATGTATAGGAATTGATGCTACAAAGAAATTCAGGTGTAAGTTACACCAATACACACATACACAATCTTTAAGAATCTGTCCCACTCTGTTTTTAATATAAATAGATAATTCACATATCATATAGTCTGGCACTAAAAAGTATCATACTATGTAGGAATCCCACTTTAGATTTTTAGAACATCCTATGCACAAGTGACCATATGTTCTGATTCACCCCGATTAGTCCTAGTTTAGGCTTGTTTTCCCAGCATGATTACCAGTAGTGCCCTGTTTACTCCTCAAAGTGCCACAATTTGGACAATAAATAATGTGGTCATCTTAATTAAAACCAAAGAATCAGTATTAACTTTGATAGCAACTGCTTTCTTTCACATTTCTCTCAAGAGTTCTTAAAATAGATAATGGGAAATGGAAGAATGGGGAGGTGGAAGGTCAATGGGAGGGTTTGTGGCTGGATGGCTGGTGAGTGGGCTGGATGGGAAGATGGATAGATAATTGGGAAGATAGACGAATGAATGAATGGATAAAAAGAAAAGAAAGTTTAGAACTGAGCTTAAAGCTGTGATAACTTACTTTGCAATTGTAAGGTTTTCAATTTTATTAAAGAATTTATTTGAAAATTCTTGAAAAACCAGACTTCTTTTACTTAGTTCAAACGTGTGTGAGGAACTCATAAAATACAAATTTAACATAGAGTAGGGCCATGCCACACTGATTAATTTGATTTTAAAAATAACCATTCATGTTTACAATTATGGCCATTAATATTTACCACATTCATCACAGAAACATTTACTAATTCAGATAAAAGAAAAGCTGCTATCCAACAAGAGATATATCTGCCACACATTCATTAAATATTGGAACTGGGCTTAAAAGATGAACTGGATGTAATTCCTATCTTTAAGAAGTTTAAAATTAGCAAAACAATTAAAAAATTTCAGTCATTTTGAATAACTTCATTTCTTTACAGATTGCCTCCTTCAATAAAGGACTTGTGGCAGAAAAATCTGATTTTTAGAATTGTTTCAATGAAAAGCGGATGTATCATATTCATATATGCTAATGGGAAGCTGGAACAAAGTCCTGCCCAGTAGTGCTGAGCTTACAGTAGGTAACTAAGATGCTTCTGACGAATACATGAGTGAACAAAAGAAAAATAATCAGCAAAACGCCTCCAAAACTAGAAAAGCAGGGAAGGAGAAGAAAAGAACATAATGATTTGGTCAATTGATGACTCTCTAAGAGCTTGAGAAAGTCCACAATAGCACAGATTGGTCATTTGGGTAATCAGATCCTTGGAACGGCTTTTGTGTCACATAAACTTTTCTCTAAGCCTCCAGTGATTCATCTGAAAAACAGACACAACAGTGCTACCCACTCCTATCTCACAGAGGGCTAAGTGATAAGAAAAATAAAAACATGTTGAAAATTATTACTAACATCTGAAATAATATTTCAATGTTACTTCTATTCTTTCCCATAATTTTGCAAATATTAAAAAGGTTCCAGTTCATTAAAATGTCCTCAGCCTTTCTAAGACTACATCTGATGATAACAATAATTTGATTGACTAGAAATAGCCAAGGGTGATATTTTCAAACTTTATTAAAAGCGATATTTGCTTGTAAATTAATTATAAAATTCATATTTGTTTTAGACCTTAGGTCTATAATGCTGTATTTATTCGCAAGGCTGATTTAAGGTCAATGCTATGAAATATCATGAAGAAGAATGCTTAATATTTTTTATAGCACTTACACAAAACACTGTGGCCTGTAGCATGACCTATTGAGCAAATTATCAACATTATGTTTAGTATTTCAGTTACATTTAACTTTGTGCTGTGATTTTGTGAATATATATGAGACACACTTGGAATTAAGTAATAATCTATATTTACTTAAATAGTTCAAGGTAATGAATACTATTAGTGTGCAGATTCTTCAGACAAATGTATTCAACCAACATCTTTTCTAAAAGTATGGGGAATATAGTTACATAATTAGTTATACTTATATTACTGAAAGTAGCCTTTTAAAATACTTGAAAATTTTATACTGCTCTTCTAATACATGCTGCATGCTCAAATTAAAGCTCCTGAAAGTTGTTAATAATGTCTTATGTATTTCTGTAACATCACTTTCCATGATGCTTATGGGCATTCAATAATTGTTGAATAAATTTATTTCAAATTCAAATCAATAAATTTTAATAAACTATTACATCCCATTAATGAAATACCAATTTACTCCCATGTGGAAAATACAAGGAAGTTTCTAAGATTTTAAGATAAAATTTATGAATTGTTAATTATTATTCCCTTTCAAAATTTCTACTGTGTAATGAACCATTGGTAGAGTTATTACTCTTAAAATGCCATATGTAAAATAACAATAAGCTAAATTTATTGAGCACTTACATGCCAAGCACAGCTCAAAACACTTTTTAAAGGTTTTAAGCGTTCCAATGTTCACCACGACCCTACGATTAGGCAATATTATTATTTCCATTTTACAGGTGAAGAAACTGAAGCAGAGAGACATCAAGTACTTCTTCAAGGCTGCAGAGCTAGTAAACACCGGGGCTAGGCTTTGAATCCAGCCACGGCTCGGAGCCCACACTCTTAACCTCTACACTATGCAGTCTCTCTTGTAATCAATCCTTTTCTTTTTATCTAATTTGTACTATTTTTATACTTTAAGATTAGAAAAGGCTTCAAATCCAAGTGTATAATTAAGATGTTTGCTAATTACACAGGAAAATCTTTGGCCAAAGATACTTAATGAGCATGTTTCCATTATACAAAGCATCAGTGAACATAAATTTTGGGTCTTATCACTACCTATCACCTTACTAAATTAACAGAGTTAATGGCCATTGGGCTCAGAAACTCACGCTCCCAGGTGGCTAGGGCCACACTTCTTTCTCAGTTGGCAGCAACAGTAGGGAGATCTGTGTGTATGTGTCTGTGTGTAGGGTGCATTAATGTGACTATAAAGGTCCCCCAATCCCACTTAAACCTAGAGGAGTTTCACCTGTTCTACCTGGATGTTGTAGTAACTAATATGGGCTTACTGGCTGTCCTCATGTGCCAAGTTCTTAATTACTAGCAGCATCTTGGCAGCCACTTTTTCCTGACACTGTGAAGAGACAGAACTCACTAGATGCTCCATGAATTGCTCCCCCAGGAGCTGTACAATGGGGAGGCCCTGCTTCCTATTCTGACCAATGTGCAGAACAGTAAGCAGGGAGCATCTGGTAGGACCCTATAAAAACTGTGGAAAATTCCCAGTGGGATCTCAAGATTTACAAAGGCCTTGAAAACATAGAATGGCAAGACTCCTTTTTGGTTTATTCTACCTCCTGAAGCTGATACGACCTGTTACATACCTTTTGACAAACTACTGGTGTGGAAGAATGATGGCTGTTTAGGAATTATATCATTCTTGCATCCCACAGTAAAATGATCCAATAAACAAGGTTCTCATAGTACTTTCATTGTGATCTTTCTCAAGAGTGTTCAATTAAAGATTCTTTAGTCTTAGAAATGGGTAATCAGAACAGCTGTTTCTTCTTCTGGAGTAGAATAAAAGACATATGGAATTTTTTCTTGCACAAGATTTCACTGGAAAAATTTAAAGTGAGAATTCTGTCATTTCAGAAATACTTCATTATATGTCTTGAAATTTTAGGTCTTGGCAGTAAATATTAGAGAGGCTATATTGAGGTTATACGAAAACATGTATTTTTCTGTTCACAGGCCAAATGTAATTACTGGTTTAAACCCACAGGACAATAACAGCACCCCCATCCTCTTTCTTTCACAGATCATTTCTCTTGCCACCCTCGCCCTTATCACACTTTCCTATTTTCCACATCATCTTTATTTGTATGACTTCTTTTTGCCTTTCTACTGCCAGAGGAGGAATACTCTGAGAGTTAGGGTGACAACCAAGTATTTTTGTGTCATGAAACCAAAGGAAGGAACGTCATCTTTCTACAAGTTTAAAAGGTTTTGCAACAAAATCTCTCTAATTTGTAGTAATAGGAAAAAGAGCATCTATGGTTCTCAAGGCAATACACACTAACAAAACTGGGGTGAGGATCCAGGGGCACATTGCTTTCTGAATAAATAACTAGCTTCTCAAGTGATAATAAGGAAGTGGCATTTCAATTGTTTATAAATACTCAAGTGGTTAAGGAACTTGAAAACAGGGTGCTTTTAAAAGTGTCTCTAAACATTCTCAAATTAATCGACAAAATTTAATAAGTTAACAGGCATTATGGATTTTCTTAGCACAGAAAATATGCTAAGGCATACTCGAACCAACCTTTGGCCACTTTAAAAGACATTCCACATCACACACATGCACATACAAAACAGTTAACTATGGGAGGTGATGGATATCTTAATTAGCTTGATTGTAGTAATCATTACCCAGGAATACTTATAATACTGCAGTGTACACCTTAAACATATAAAATTTTTTATTTGTCAATCATAACCTCAATAAAGCTAGGGAATAAAAGACATTCCAAACTAGTGGACCTCCATATATTAAATTTTAATGTGCATATAAAGAGATCCATAGATATGTTTATAACTATAACAAATATAATTTTGTTGTTATTGTTGTAGAATGTTTATCTATTACTTAGCAAACAACTAATATCCACCCATTGGGTACAAAGTGCCCTGGTTTTGTGAGCAGTGCCATATTGAATAGCAAGATCTGAGCCCGGACAAGAGATTACAATCTCAGGGAAGATGGATCAACAGAGAAGAAAGTAACTAGGTTTATAAAGCAGGCTATGATAAATTTTGGGTCAGTGGTACTGATGACATATTCAGAGAGTTAGACCATAGCAGGGAGAAGCTGTTTTATCTTTCTATGGGAGCTCACATGTTCCCGTACCCCTCTGTATTAATTCCTACCATGCCCTGATTTGCTTTTGGTGTGATTCAGAATTTACTGAGGGCCCATGTTGTCTGGGCCACTTTGCTGTGTGGGGATCCACTCAAAGTTAAGCACCACTGACCTTTCTATGAGAATAGTCCCTCAGACAAGAAGTCCAATCTGAGCAGAGAGACTCAAGGGAATCTGAGAGAGTAAGAACAGGGGTCCACTGATTTTGCAGAGATAGTAACAAGGTTCTGGAAGAACACCTCCAATCACATATTCTGATACCTTTCCTGCTAGAGACACGGAGTCAGAAAGAGGCAAAGCCAGCATCTGACTGCAAGGTACTCCTGGGGCTAGACAGATTTGATTAACATGATTGTTTATGTGGCATTTATATTTTCTTTAATTATATTCTTTTTTTTCTCCTGTAACACTTAGCAACATTTTTTCCTCCATTTTTTCCTTCTCACACCAGTCAGATTCAGGAATGTGTGTACACATGAGGACGTGTGTGGGGAGGATTCCGTCTTGGACCACTTTTAAAGGTGAGGCAGCATGTCTCCAAGATCTGCCCAGCCTGGGACTGTGTTAAACCTAGCAAGAATCTCAGAAGAAAAGGAAACAGAAATGCCAGAGAAAAGACCTCTTGGTGATAGCCTCTGAGTGATGGAGAAATCTTCCAGAGCTTTCTTCCACTGAAACCTTAGCTAGGTTTGTATTAAAACAAGAGAGACTACCACTGCACTGAGCAGCCTACACTGTAATTCCAAAGCTCCTTCTGGCACCACTTTTGAAGAACTGCAAGCAGTGGTGGAGGAGTGTGGCAGCCACCACCTCACAGACAGGTAGGCTGGACTGAGGATTTATTATATGGAACACCTTCCGCCTGGCCCTTGCCATTGTTGTGGTGATAAATAGCTCCAGGAAGTATCGGACGGGAGCAACAAAATGACAAACCCTCCACCCATAAAGCTTTGGACAAAAAAAGCCCAAGTATAAAAAAGGTAGAAAAAGACGGGGATTGACTTATTCTAGGGTAGAGGGTGAGGGATATGAGAAACCAAATAGCAATTTCAAAAACTTAAAAAGACATTTGCCAAATCACGGTGAGCACCTATTTTCTATTTCCATTGAGGTTAAGATAAGATATAAAGGGTTTAAAGGGCAGGGGCTGGCCCCGTGGCCGAGTGGTTAAGTTCGCGCGCTCCGCTGCAGGCGGCCCAGTGCTTCGTTGGTTCGAATCCTGGGCGTGGACATGGCACTGCTCATCAGACCACGCTGAGGCAGCGTCCCACATGCCACAACTAGAAGAACCCACAGCGAAGAGTACACAGCTGTGTGCCGGGGGGCTTTGGGGAGAGAAAGGAAAAAATAAAATATTAAAAAAAAAAAAATAAAAAAAAAAAAGGGTTTAAAGGGCAGAAGAAGGGATTTAGAATAGACATTAGGAGAATTTCCTCCAAGTGTTCTGGAATGTGCTCTGGAGAAAGCCTGGAATGCGTTGCTAGCAAGAACATGTAATATTCCTTTCTAAAAACTCTGAAGTAATAGGTAGACAGGTACCTTGCTTGCCTGAATGCAGTTCTGCCCTAAGGGAGAAGAAAGTGATTACATGAGTTATCAAGATCCCGTGGCCCTACGATGGAAGTAAATAAGACCTCCAACGTACATTCCAGACTTAGATTTGTCTGAAAGGAACTTCTCTGTGGTTCATGTTTGTCTGAAAAACAGGAATAAATCCCTTACACGTGTAAGTGTGGTAAGAGATAATTTTGGAAATATCTTTCCAAAATATGCTCAAAGGGCAAATACTGTCAGCTCAGAATGCAGGCTCAGAGGAACGTCCAGCACCGTAGGAAAAAAAATTCATGAAGGCCTCTATGCTCACTTCTATACTATCCTCCAGCAGGCACACACTTTTTGGTTTCTCCTGATCCTGAGATTATATAATTTTATTAAGGGGGAAAGTAGTAATAGTAAAGAGCTATCATTAATTGAGAATCTGCATGTCATGTACTAGGAGAGCATCTTTTAAAAAAAAATCCCGTTTAATCCTCATAAGTGCCCTGTGAAGTAGACACTATTGTTAGCACCATTGTGCTAAAGTGGTAAAGTGGCTTGGACAGGGTCACAGGGGTGGTCTGACAGTTATTGTGGTAGAGTCAGAAGGTAATTTATTGTAATGACATGGAAAATCAGAATAGAGAAACCCCATTACATTTGAAGATGACATAAAATCAGGAGGTCAAAGGGGTGTGAAAAGGACCTAGAGCTCAAATGACTTTTCTAAATTATCAGCAAGGTTACCTACCATTGGATCGTCTATATTGAAGAGATTAGTCATTTTAATAGGGGGCATATAACAGCCTGTACCAATACACACGGTGTTTTCTCTCCTAATTGCCCAGGCAGAGCAGGCAACTTCTACACGCTTGGGGGCTGTTGCTGTAGCAGATAACCCAGGCTTTTTGCTTTTGCTCCTTGTTTTGACACCTTAATTCTGATGGGAGGAGAAACCAAAGGAGGCAGAAATCAAACCAGTCAGTCTGTATAAAAAATAGAATTTAAGAGAAGAACTCACTACTTCTGATTAAAAATAAAGTTTCTAAGTTTCATTGCAATTGATAGTCGAGTTCTTCAAACACATATATATATATACATCCGTGCCCATCTTCCTCTACTTTATATATGGGACACCTACCACAGCACGGCTTGACAAGCGGTATATAGGTCCACACCCGGGATGTGAACTGGTGAACCCTGAGCCACCAAAGTGGAATGTGCGAACTTAACTGGGGCACCACTGGGCCAGTCCCCAAACAAATATATTTTTAAAACCAAATGAGCATTCTTTAGAAAATACAGATTATCTATCTGCTTTGTAATTCTTATTCTTTGGGAATAACTATGCTATGCTGAAGATTGATATATGTGTGTATGCCAAACAAAACAAACAAATAAGCAAAAAAAAAGAAACAACCTCCATCTAGTTTTATAATATAATTAAGAAAACAGCACTATGATAGCTGTGGCCGCCCAGCAAAAGGTCCCTCCCTCAGTTAAAAAGTTAATTCTTTAACAGCTGCAAAGGCTGCCTTCTTGGCATATGTTTGAGCAGAGAATTTATGACATGAAGCGTGATCTCATTGGGTATGCAAGGTAAATAGTCTCATTAAGAATGTTTTATGAAGAAACATTACTGTTCTAACAAGGTCAAGGGGTAAAGAAGGTATGAGAAAGAGGCAAAAGGCAGTGACCCAGAAACAGACTACAGCACCCAGCTTAATTTACTGGGCCTCCCCAAGACCTAGCGTGATCCTCCATAGGCTCAGGCCAAAAAGAACTAGTCAGATGCTAGAACACACACCGGGCAGAAACCCACAGGAAGGGTCCCGTGCAATCCTCCTCACACTGGCAAGTCTGCTAAGCAGGATCTATCATAAGCAATACGATATAAACAAATAAGAGTTGACCCAACAGAGACATTAGGAAGCCATTTACTCTCGGTAGTAGCATTTTTCTTTATAAAATTTTCAGCAGGAGAGTCCTTAAATAAGCTCTCAAAGAACATTTAAAATATAATGCAGGAACTTTTGTTTGCACATCACTTTTTAGGTGTGTTTCAATTATTCTGTTTTTCCCTCTTAGCATTTGTTTCTACTTTACTGCAATGGTTTCCTCATCTTGGTCCCTTTAATGGTACCCAGTGACCTGACAACTTGGAAGTATCCAAGAACTCTAAAGCAACTAGGATTCAATCTCAGGATTTTTTTTATGATTAATGTACCTAAGAAATAAAATCTATGGAGTGGAATGGAAAAATATACACACTAGTAAAAGTTTTATACAGACTAGTAAAAAGTTTTATCTCCAAAATCAATTTTCTTCAGAATATTTCATCCTTTTCAGCTCAATATTTTTTCTATAAAATAATTAGAGACACATCATTACAGTTTTAATTATTTTTTCAAGGACTATTACTTAACAGCATATTTGATATAAAATCATCTTAATTTTAATCAAATTATAAGTAATGCCTTACATTATTTATATGAAAAGTAAACTGACTAAGTTTTAGTTGAGACTACCATGTTGAGATAGTAACTGAATAATTAAAAATTATTAAAATTGCTTAGTGAGACAAAGAACTGGTGAGGCAGATAACCAAACATAAAATAATAATCTTATTAACTGACACAAACAAAAATATTTTTCACAACTGGTATAACGTAGAAAATATTCTGTATTTCTGAGTACTATCACTCTAGTAAAATTAAGAACATTTTACAAATGCAAGACAAAGAAGCCAACCTGAATTTTTAAAAAAGTCTTCATGTTAGAAGCTAACACTAATATAAAAAACGATGAAAATAATAAGTACATGTTAATGAGTTAACATTAACAGGATGCCACTCAAGTTTGGGGGGATATTAAATAGGCCTGAGGAAAGAGAAAACAAATGTCAATGTTTATAGCTTTTATGCATTTTAAATAAACAGCATTCCACATTTTATTTCACTGACATTATCAGAATGAGTCTAAATTAAGAATTAATAGTAGCCAATGATGCATGTACTTGAAAAAAAATTATTTTTCTAGGCTGGGATCTCTTCAGGATGCAGGCTGAATTGGTCTGGAAACTCCCAGATAAAGCTGAGCCAAACCAAATGGTCTTTTTTCAATAAGCGAGTCTCTTGCATTTGCTTCTTGTGTTTTCATTCCAGCTTTTCTTTGCACACAGGATTAGGATTGAAACATCTTGAGGCACTCTGATGATGTCTTGTGTTGGCAGGTCTCCGGTCACTGCTGAGGAGGAGCCTTCTGGCTGCTTGGTGGTGAGCAGAGCCATGCCAGGGCAGGGGCAGACATGCAGGCCTGACCTCTCCACTCTGTTTAGAAGACGAACTGCTAGTTTTTCTTTTGGTAGTCTGCCACAGTGTAAATTCCAGAGCTTCGGTGACTCTCTCAAAACGTAGTTCAGCACAGCAGACTGAACAAACCCGTCTTTAAAAGAAGATGCTTTCCACTTAGGTTTCAAAAGTATTCTTCAAATTTCTATCATTTAGCTACATTAAAAAAAAAGGTCCGAGAGAGAATTTAAGAAAGTTCTTAATAAATATGATGTTAACTCATTAAAAAGAAACTTTTAGGAGAAGTAAATGTTAAATGCCTTTTTATTCTCAGTGATTCCTTAAACTCCATATTTTTCTTTCATACATAAGACTGAACCATAGACTTAGATGGAAACAAGTCAGCCCTTCTCCATCAAAGCTGTGAAGACGAGTGGCCCCAAGGAGATCTTCTGGAGACTATTTAAGTAGTTCAGGAAGGATAACTGGGCCATTTCTGAAAGTTTTCTTTGGGGCCACAATTCACATTTAAGTCACTGTTAGTAATTTTTAAAGTAATATCACATTTACAATAAGGAGATTAAACAAAAACAGTTATTTGTTTCTTCTCACAAATTGCTTGCCATTTTCCTATTAGTATTTTGTTTATGTTCCAAAGACAGGTTTCCCTTCATTTAAAACAAAGTCTGCTAGCGTGTTGTGATTTTAACACTCCCATGTGTGGCTCCGAAGAATGAGCAGTGCCTTGGATGACGGATTTCACTGCTGGCTTTGCTAGTGTTAGAATGAACTTCTTCCACGTTGCAGGATGGCCCATCGCTGTCACCCTAGAGCACAGGTCTTCACTAGGAGTCAGTTCTTCACCGTTCACTTGGGTTAAGGTCAATTTCATGCTATGATTTTCAAATGGACGATGTGGTTCTAAGTCACATACCACATAAAACACAATTTTTAGCCTCCACAGTAATTTTTAACTTCCTCATAATTGAATTGAGATGATACAAGCCTATAACCTTTCCTTTAGAGAATTTCTATCCTTTAACGGTATTTTCTTTGGACCCACAGCTAGGATTAGAACTTTTCTTTCAGATTCAAAAATTCTCCCTTTACAGATATGAGTATAGAGACTAAAGATCATGACATCATGCCCAACATAACGATATAGTCTATATTCATTTGTTTGATTTCTGGATTCTCATGTTTAGAACTTATCTAAGGATTTTATTGCATGGCACGCAGTAGGTGTTAAATAAGTGCTTATTGAAGAAAAGGAAAGAAAGTGCAAATAAATGAATGAATGAATGCTTTGCTGACCTTCTACAACTGGTTAGATTTATTAATGCGATGGCTATAGCCACCATTCTCTAACAAAGCTTCTAAGGAAAATAGAGAGAGAGGATGGTAGGTTTCACCCAAACCCCAGTGAACTAGGCTAGTCTGTCTAGCAAACAACTTTAGCCAAGGCTCAACCCAGCCACAGTCTGATAACAAAGGCAGGTCAGGTGGTCTGCAAGCAGCAGCAAGCCAGGCACAGCAGTAGCGTGCAGGCAGCCCTGCCACTTCTTACCTTGACAGAGTCTAAAGAGAGACGAACCTCTTTACCTTCATAGAAGAATCATACTCTAAGAGACAGAATCCAGGAAAGAGGCACACTACATGCCTAATCTTCGGGCCCAATTAGTATCACTGAATTAGTCCCGTCAGCACAGGTTCCTTTTCGTGGGTGGAATGATGGGAAATGTTTTTGTCCTTGACTCTGACACATCTTTGGGGAGAGGTGGAGGCGCAGAGAAAGCTGTGATCTTCTCCTTCCCCAAATGACCATCATCAATTCAACATTTTGATACCTAAATTGTGAGCCCCCAATAGAATCACAGCCTTCTAGAACCAGAAGGGACATCACAAAACAGCTAGTTCAATTTCCTCATTTTAAATCAGAGGAAATAAAGTTCCAGAAAGATGAATTGACTTGCCCAAGATTCCAGCTGGTAGAGGTGGCAGATACACTCAGCCTCATCATTTCAAGTTCAGTGGCCTGTTAGCAGTGTCAGCATCAAAATTTTAATATACGAGGGGCTTAGAGAAACTTGTAAAAACCTATTTGTTCAGGGAGACATTTATTTATATTTATTTATAGCAGGTTGGAAGGCACTTGACTAAAATTATGAGGAGAGGCTAAAGACCTCTCCCCAAGCCATCCAACAACCACTTTAATATCTGTTTAATTTGGCGTAAACACAAAGCCATCCAAATAGAATGCCAGCTTCCTCAAAAGTAGTTTCTTCAGGGGCCAGCCTGGTGGCACAGCGGTTAAGTGCGCATGTTACACTTTGGTGGCCCAGGGTTCACCAGTTTGGATTCCAGGTGTGGACATGGCACCGCTTGGCACGCCATGATGTGGCAGGCATCCCACATAGAAACTACAGGAAGATGGGCACAGAAGTTAGCTCAGGGCCAGTGTTCCTCAGCAAAAAAGAGGAGGATTGGCAGCAGTTAGCTCAGGGCTAATCTTCCTCAAAAAAAAAAAGTTTCTTCAGGACTATCATGAGAAGAAATCAAAGTTGAATAACAAAGCTACCCATGACTGTTAGCAGCGAGCTAGTTAGCAGACCAACGGTGTTTGTATAACTGAGTTGTCCTACCTGTGTAGAAGGACACCTACATTTTGGTAATGACATACCAAAGGATATGCCTTGAGAAATGGCCCAATAATTGCCACGTATCATTCTAACTGTAAATTTCAAGAAGTCACTGAATAACTGCTACAGACCTAACTATCAAAGCCCCATGATTGGAGTTCAATACATTATAACACACAGAATATCAGACATGAGTTGAAGCCCCTGAAGGCAGGTACCTACAGTGGTATCAACATGCAGCTTTCCTAAGTGCCAAGCAGCATTTGGAGGACTAGCTCTGAGGTGCCTACAACTGCCCTCACCATTTTGCCTTCATGGAACAAGTACACGGCATAAACTAATATCTCCAGGAGTCAATCTTTTGTAACATTTTGTATGCATCAGTTTGGTTAAGAAATCAGTAACATGGATTATTTTCAACATTTTCAGTTGTTATAGTCCATGCTTTTTCACTTTTTGACTTGGTTCATAAGTTTAAAAAACAAATTTTTAATCTTGTATCTTACATTTTTAGGGAACCACTATCAACTAGCTTCTTATGGGGAAGACATATGGTATATTACAAAAAATGGGGAAAAGAGACTAGAAATTTTGAGAAGGAACCCTGTAAGATATACTATTCAGCCACTTGGATGACTTAGATGGACCAAATATGATCATATATAATTTCAATTCTTGTCCATAAAATATATTTTAATTTGCTTATTTCTCAATGTATAATTATTAAAAGTTATATATATTTTGAGGGCTTAATAAAAGTAACAGGATATAACTGAGAAATTCAATTAAGAAAGGATCTAAAAAAAAAAATGAAGAAAAGCATAGTGCCAGAGATTACAAAAACAAAGATTATCCTACCACTTCTCTAACTGTGGCCCATGCATGCTCTTCTTTAGAATCACCTGGGGGCTTTTTCAAGATGTAGAATCTTGCGTGACTCCCACATCAACATCCAACAATATCCATAAGTGGGGGCTGAGAGTCTTCATTTTTAACAAACTCCCAAGTGATGCTTTTCTGCATTTTGAAGTTGAGAACTACCAACCTAAAGGCTCTGAATGAGATTACAGAAAGAGGGGGAAACAGAGAGAACCTGGGGAAAGGTTCTTTAAAAGAAAGATAGGAAGAAAAGAAGGGAGAGGGATAGACAGAGATCAAAACACGGTCTACACCAGGATTTCTCAACCTCATCACCACTGACATGTTGGGTCAGATAATTCCTTGTTGTCACGTTCTGTCCTGTGCAATGTACAATGTTTAGCAGCGTCCCTGGCCCTCTATTTCCTAGATGCCAGCAGCATCCCCAACCCCAAGCTGTGACAACAAAAATATTTCGGGACTTGGACAAATGTCCCTGCTGGAGGTATAATGGCCCCTGATTGAGAACCACTGGTCTACATTATGGAAGTTGATAAAAACAAGAACAGTAAGCTAGAAAGATAATTAAATTCCTAGACTCTATAAAAACCAATCAAATGAGAATTGAAATAAGAAGCATGCTAATTCATTACACTCCTAAAGTTAGTTTCCTTGATAGCAGAAGTCATAAACTGGAAAGTGAGCTAAGTGTAATTTAAAAACTTCATTTTCATCTTTCAGAATTTGGCATATCTCACACAAAAATTTGTATTTCTTTTTTTCTTTTAAAGATTGGCACCTGAGCTAACAACTGTTGCCAATCTTCTTCTTTTTTTTTAAATGGCTTTTTCTCCCCAAATCCCCCCAGTACATAGTTGTATATTTTAGTTGTGGGTCCTCGTAGTTGAGGCATGTGGGACGCCGCCTCAGCATGGCCTGATGAGCGGTGCCATGTCTGCGCCCAGGATCCGAACCAAGAAACCCTGGGCCGCCAAAGCGGAGCACTCAAACTTAACCACTCAGCCATAGGGCTAGCCCCCAAAATTTGCATTTCTGATATCAAAAAGAAACTTAAAATCTGTCAATATCTGCCCCTTTTCTCCCATGGCAACAAATGGCTAGAGCTGAGAACTGGCCACTCCCTTTAGCTGGAAAACTGCAGTTTTTCCCCTATGCTTTATAGATAGGTGAATTCTACACAAAATTCCTTCTGGAAGTCATTAGTGTTGTAAAAGATTAGAGCCTATCTACATACTAACACCTATATTTAGTTTCCTAGAAATCCAAATCTTATTATCAGTGCCACACTTTTTAACTATAAACATAATTTACAAGCAACATAGGCACCCACATACAGCCCACTAGAGGAGGTCCACAGTTTAGCTTAATCATAACATCAGGTTTATAACTCACAAGGTCAGGCCACGTACCCTACACCTCACGCAAAGGGCGTATGTAACTGACTGACAAGTGCATATCCTGTATGTTAGTACACTCATAAAAAAAATGAGTAAAGACTGACTGATTTCAACATTCACACATTAAAATTCAAGCTGGGCTTTAAGCAATAGGCTCCTTTACTAACCATCCACTAAAAAGAATATTTGTTCCTGTGATGAAACAGGGTTTCCCAAAAACACAATCTTCCTTCAGCTGTGTGGCTGGCACTGCTCTCCATGGTCAACTTCCTGCTGACACCACCTGGAGGTAAAAAGGTCCACACCCCTAGGTTTATAGCCTGTTTCTCATCTTCGGAAGTTGCACTTTCTTCCTTATCCCATGAATGGTGGCCCTGAGCCCAGCCAATTTAAATGTACAATTAAATATGACTACAACGTGAAGCAATGTCCAGGTATAACCTGTGCAGTGTTACTTCAGTCATGAGTGTAGTATCACGCGGTTCAGTTACGGAGGCAAACATTTTTCTCATGGATGAATACCTTATGGGTCCTCCCTGATAACATTCTCCTTTTTTCAGCTGGTAGGCCAATCTGTTTCCCAGAAGTGAGGCTGGAATACTATCTTTGTGTTTATGGTCATGAAAACAGAATTCCTTATTTCCGCTCTTCTCAACAGGCCACCCAAACATGGGCTGAGTATTTCTGTTAACCTTGGTGAAGTTCTTGGGAAGACAGGTTCTTCTCCCACCGGAAATCAGTACATATCCCTGACTTTGACCTTGGGTTACAACTGTTCTGGAGACCACGGATTTTAATGATTTAGTTAATAATCCTTGAGATTTTCTCCACTGAGCTCCTCAACTAACCTTCATCTTTACCTACTCATCTTGGGTTTGACTCCTTTTGTTTTCTTTTCTTTCCACTACCTCCCAGCCTTGCTTTTGAACACTTATTTTGGAGGCTCATTCCTCCAGCCCTTTTACTCTAGGTCAACTATCCTAACTTCCCTTGACCTTGAACGTTATGCTTCACTACTAACCATCAGACCTAGAATTCCCACCTTAACAGCAGCAACAGTTATCCCAAAATGCCATTCTCCCATGCTGGTGACAAAAACTGTGGCTAAGTGAGCTTAATCAAGAGGTTCAAACATCACTTAAAATTTCTCATTAAGGAATGAAGAGATATGCACGAGCTTTTCTGTAATATATTATCATTTAAGAAGTTGCCAAATTATACTATATAAGTCAATGTTAAGATCAAGACTTACGTGTTTTTTGGAAACTGTACCTTCCTGGTGCAGGGATGGAAAAAATAATATTTATACTACAACTTTCTTAAAATATCATGTTTGGAATCTTTGTTATGAGACTGGTTTAAAATAAAGTCTATTGTGCCTTTGATAACTGGATAGCCAAACTTAGGATTTTTTGCTAAATCCAGCTTAGTAACATACGAGCAAGGTTTAACTGCATGTTCATTCATTCATTCATTTAGTCAATAAGCATTTATTAAGCATCTACTTGTGCTAAGTGCTCTGGATATAAAGACAAAAAGACAACTCTGTTCCTAAGAAATTCAAAGACTATTTGGCAAGAAATATCTATAAACCAATAATTATATTAAAATCTGGAAAGTACTACAACAGAGGCTTTGGAATCACAGAGGTGGCACTAATTAACTTCATGTAAGGAAGTCATAAAAAGTTTTTTAGGAGAAGTCTTAATAAATTATATACATACATAACATCTTAGAGCTGTCTAAAAGGGAATGAACACTTGCCCCGCTGTAGAAAAGACTATCTGTGAGGGATGCACCTAATGCGGGGGTGATGAGGTTTTTGAGGTAGGTCTGAAATGAGTAATAGAAACTTAGCATTAGGGAGGAAGATGGAGGTTATTTAAGAACTGTGTGCACAAAGGCACAACTGGAAGGTAACGAAGAAGAAATCAGAGTAGCTTTATGGAAAGGAGGGGTGGTGTCAGGAAGTAAGAAGAAAGGGGGGTGAGGTGGGTGAGTATGTAGAGGGCCCAAATCAGGAAGGTATCCGAGAGTGGCAACATGTTCTGTTGCACGTAGGTTGTTCCATAGTGTGATGGGCAGAATAATGGCCCTCTGAAGATGTTCACCTCCTAATACCTAGGACCTGAGAATGTGTTACCTTACAGGGAAAAGGGACTCTGCAGATTTAATTAACTACGGATTTTAAGATAAGGTAATTGACCTGAATTGTTCAGGTGGGCCCAATATAATCACAAGGGTCCTTACAAGTGAAAGACGGAGGCAGGATAGGCAGAGGAGGAGATGTGACAATGGAAGCTCAGATAGGAGCTATGTGTTTAATTTGGCTTTGAAGATGGAAGTGGGCCATAAGCCAAGGAATGTGGGCAGCCTCCAGAAACTGGAAAAGGCAAGGAAATGAATTCTCTTCTTGAGCCTCCACAAAGGAATGCAGCCTGTTGACTCACTGATTTTGGCTCAGTGAGATCCATTTTGGACTTCTGACCTCCAGAACTACAAGATAACAAATTTGTGTTGTTTTAAGCTTGTGGTGCCTTGTTACAGCAGCAATAGGAGACTCATACAGATAGGAGTGCAGCTGGCTCCCTTGTGGCCTTCTCATGCCTCTGGTGCAAATGAGAGATCTTTGCTGCGCCTGACAAAGAAGGCCCTGTCACTCAAATCAGCAAAGCTGACTTGGCAGAAACTGCCTCACAGCACTGAACCAAAGGGAGCTGCGGGCTGGAGAAGTCATTGACTGTGCGGGAGGCACAGTGGAGCAGGTGGAGGGCTAGTGACACAGGATGATGCCCAGGAGTGGCTCAGAACCTTTCAAAGCTCAGGGGTGCAGGTAGAGGTAGAAAGGGGTGTCGGGGGGGGGAGTTGAAAACAAACCAACATTGTGTTCACTGCTTTCTGTTCGCTCATGGGATCCCACTTATTTTGAATTTCAAATAACCTATAGGGAAGCTTCAGATTTTGTTTACTAAACAATAAAATAAGTCAAGTATTTGAGAAAAATTGACCTACTGGATAGCAAAGCACGTTTGGGTACAGGGCAGTCAGTGAGCCTTAAATGAAATAAACCAAATCAAGCTAGCTCTTTTAAGTTTTGTTTTGAATCTGTTTTCAACTCCAGAGTATTTTAATCAATTCTCTTATATAATATTTAGAAGCTATATAAGGACTTCTCTTTAACCATAAAACAATTGGAAAGCCAACAGTAGTGCCATCACTAATATTATCTGAAAACGTTTAATGATGTGACCCAAACTATCTCTATTAAGCAAAGATGGAGAAGTGAGTTAGGAGGTTATTTACTCTGAAGAACAAATAGTATGGAGGAGAAGAGATCTGCTTGAGGGCTTGGAGGTCACCATGCACACAGACATTTCCTTCTAACCCACTGGCTACAAGAATGAGAGATGGCAACCATGGCGGGGGCCTTGGGCACCGTGAGTGTGGGGGCTAGATGTAACCCAGGCTCCCTTTTATCGCTCCTGCCTCTCCTCAGTGGGTATGCATGTCTATACATGTCCAGGGTCTGAGGCGGGGGCAAAGGACAGAAGTGAGGCAACAGGTGGCACTTTTTTGTTCCCTCTCTCATAACCAATCACAGACTTCTCCAGGGTCCCTTCTTTTCTCCCTCAATTTTCTTTCCGAGATTGTTCCGGACTTTCTCCTCTCTTTCCTTGCTCTCAGTTCCCCAGTAGAGAACTATAGGTCATTCTTTCTGTACTTGCCGTCTCTGAGGATAAGGAACCTACCTTCACCTTTGAGTTCTGAACACTCTGCCCCAAATATCTGTACCATTTAAATGTACAGCTTATAAAATATACTTAAAGTTATTGCTTAGGTAAGGCACAAAACAAGTAAAGTCAGTAGATTAAAAGCTAACATGGCCCTTTCTAATGCTATGTTAGGGTTGGCAAGAAAAATGTAAATACATTAACTTAAAATATAACTTTTAGGGGACTTCTCCCAATGAAGAAATATTTACCAAGTGCTGATTAGTGATTTACTTGAGAAAAACAAAAATAACATTAAATAGAAAATAATTGAAACTAAAGGACTTAAAAAAAAATCAACAAAAGGGCTTACATATCCTAAGAAAAATGCTGCCAATGTTACAGCAACCCCTAGAACAGTGGTTCTCAGCTCCAGTGAACTGATGTACACATACAGAATTTTATAAAAGTAAATATGCCCTTTCTAGTAAATTCACATTTACTGCATGAGAGTCTCTAGGAGCATGAGAGTCTCTAGGAGCATGAGAGTCTCTAGGAGCAGGGAATGGGTGAGTGTGTTCAAAACAAAGACTTGGGGACCGGCCCCGTGGCCACGTGGCTAAGTCACATGCTCTGCTTTGGCGGCCTGGAGTTCACCCATTTGGATCCTGGGCGCTGATCTACACACTGCTCATCAAGCCATGCTGTGGTGGCATCCCACATAAAAGAACTAGAATGACCTACAACTAGGATATACAACTATGGACTGGGGCTTTGGGGAGAAGAAGAAAAAATAAAATAAAAGAGGAAGATTGGCAACAGATGTTAGCCAGGGCCCATCTTCCTCACCAAAAGCATACCTAAAAATCAATCAATCAATCAACCAACCAATCAATCAATCAAAGACTTGACAGATGAATCTGATATGCAGTGAGAACTAAGAACAACTCTCGGACAGGATCACTTAATTACATAGTCCTCCTTGGCCTCCTCCTAGGATCCCTGTCATTCTCGTGTAATCTTTTGATTTTGGCTTAAAATTTCTAATCTGACTTGACTTTAATTTATCTAAAAATATGATTATATTCAGGATGAGAAAGTGTTTTTACTTCATGGGATTTAAGTTGTTGCTTAAAAATTTTTTTAAAAAGTGAGCTAATTAACATATGCAAGTGTTTCTAAGTAACACGAAATGCCTTTCATGTATATAGCAAATAAAGATGAAACTGTTGGAATTTTCACAGGTGAATGAGACTAATTTTAGAATTAGAATGGTTTGGTTTGAAGATTGCTAGATTAAGAAAACATTATGTTGAAAGAAATTTTCAAGAATTAAAAAAATTTTTTTAATTGTTCATAAAAGTTTGTCTCCTAGTTTCCCTGGTGGTTTCTGAAGGTGAGTTCTGAAGAGGTTCTAGGGGAAACAGTAATGGGTAAGGGTGGGTCAAGGACTGAAGGATGCTGACAGAAAGTTGGCTGCTAGAAAGTGGCTCCCTGAGTCCCAGCCTTTCTTCACAAATGTTTCCTGGTATCTGTTACCAAAGCTTCAGGAGAGATGGATGTGGTATGTGTTCCAAGGAGATCAACCAGAGCTCCCCCAGCAGTCCTCAGACTAGAAATAACTTAAACCTAAGGTGGCCAGAAATCTTTACAGCAAAGTCACATGAAGGGCTGATTTGCTTAGACTGAGTTGAGAGGGAGCCAACATCAAGTTGAAACATCAAGACAAGAATCTTGTCTACTGGCAGATGCTGAAATTGGGACTGAGGTGGTCGGCAAGAGGAAGAACTGTGGGCCTTCTGCAGTGTGGGATTTCAGGACACAGACCTGCTCCTTTCCAGACAAGGTCCCACACGAGCATCGGTAGATGCCACAGGACCACAGGATGGGATCAACGCACAAAGGAAGTAACCAGGATGAACCAACCAAATATCGAGGGACAGAGTCACAGAAAGCCATCCTGAGGTGTCACCACTTTGTTTCAATAGATATGTCAAGAAGTTGCTGACAGGACTAAAGCAAAGAGAAAGAATTCTAGGGATTTAGGCCACCGTCAACACTAATGGTGATCTTAAGTATCCTGTTGCTAACTTTCCAATGCTTATCTGGCTCATAATAAATTTCTTCATTCTTAAAGATTAGCTCTTTGAAAGCAAGGCCAGTGCCTGCCTTCTCATTGCTACACTAACATCACATGGAACATGTGGAATTTCAGAGGCATGAGATGAATACTTGTCAAATAAGTCGATGAATGGATCATCAGAGATGCACTTTTTAAACACTATGATCCCCTCCTATTCAACTTAGATGAATCTTAATATAAAAAAAATACTCAGGGGCCAGTCCCATGGCGTAGTAGTTCAGTTTGGTGTGTTTTGCTTCAGTGGCCCAGGTTTGTGGGTTCAGATCCCCAGCGTGGACCTCTACCACTCATTGGTGGCCATGCTGTGGTGGTGACCCACATACAAGATAGAGGAAGACTGGCACAGATGTTAGCTCAGGGCTAATCTTCCTCAAGTCAAAAAAAAAAAAGAGGAAGATTGGCAACAGATGTTAGCTCAGGGCAAATCTTCCTCAGCAAAAAAAAAAAAAAAAAAAGTAACAGAACAGACTACGTATCTTCATCATTTCGTAAACATATTTCATATTATTACATTCTCAAAACAAATACTGTATAAAACACTGAAGGAGGAATACAGAACAATTACATTTTGGAGTTTCTTATTTTCATGACCTAACTCAGCAACTGTCTTTATGTTGTTGTTGACAGATCTTTTCAAATTAATGAAGCAGCACATTCTGAACAAACCATTTTTATTAGCTCTGTTAATTCAGCTTTTAAGAGCCTCTCTGTCAAAATGTAAATCATTCTTTTTTAATCAGTAGATAAACTGCTCAGCAAACATCTGGACTCTTATTCCATCTTTATTCCCTCAATTTATTACAGAGAACTTTTACTCTCTTTACTAATCACTGTAACGAGTATTTTATAATTTGATACATCAATAAAAATATTTTCAAAATCTGTTAGAATAGGAGTAGCCTTTAAAAAGTATATTATCTGTCCCAGAAAAATCATCACCTTAAAAGATTCTAATGAGGGGCTAGCTTGGTGGTACAGCAGTTAAGTTTGTGCACTCTGCTTTGGGGGCCTGGGGTTCACCAGTTTGGATCCCAGGCACTGACCTATGCACCGCTTATCAAGCCATGCTGCGGCAGGCGTCCCACATATAAAGTAGAGGATGATGGGTATGGCTATTAGCTCAGAGCCAGTCTTCCTCAACAAAAAGAGGAGGAGTGGTGGCAGATGTTAGCTCAGGGCTAATCTTCCTCAAAAAAAAAAGAAAGATACTAATGATATTAACTATCATACATATTTACTACTGAAGACTGAAGGACTGTTAGAAAGTGAGTCAAATGGTTTACTGTACATTCTAGAGGTGAGAATTCAGAGAATTTTATTGTAAGATAAATAACTTCCTCTTCCCATCTTTACAATCACAATATTTTACTGTAATTGTGGGGAGAAGAGGATATTTACTCAGAAAGTCAACAAGCAGCAGATCATTAATCACTAGATTTTCAAATGAAAAAACATTAAATTATATTCCTCAGTGGACATACTTGCTAATTGAAAGTAAACGAGTTCAGTGATTATAACTTGGAGGAATCAGAGTGTGAGGTAGACGATACGAGTGGCTCCTCGAGAACAGGCAGGGACCTTACCCGGCATGATGGATGGCCCTTTCCAAGATGGATGAGTGTGGTAAACCCACGATGCCTGGATCTAAGCGGTTTGTTCTTCTTACCACTATCTCCACATCCCTCCACCTCCTACTCTTCCAGGACCCCAGAGCTCAGCCCCAATGTTAGAGCCTGGCATTCAGGGGCCAAGAACAGTTCAGGTATAGAGAGACGTTTTATGAGAGAATGCCCATCTTACACATTAACTGGTGATTAAAAAAAAGCTTAAGATTTGCCTTACTTACGCTCTCTGTGTTTTGTTTTAGTTTGTGCATTTTCAAAGTAGCCATATCAAAAAGCCTTGAACGCTAAAATAAAGCCCTAGTAGCTGTTCCGAGAAGAATGAAAAGCTATCATTTTGCTTTGTCAGTCTGTTTGCTAAAAATTGACACCTTTTTACTTCTAAATATATGGATAACTTATGTGAATAAAAATCAGGTGTTGGAAAAATTGCTTTGATTTAAGGGAGGCGCCACAATTAACAGATGATTGTAATTGTTATAAGTTAGTACTGGAGATGCATCAATTACACTCGATTGCTATCTATATACTTATAGCTTTCTGAAAAATGGGGTCAAAATGTTTCTTGTCACAGGTCACCATGCTTTGTACCATACGGACCTGTGACCTGGCCATACGAGCCTGGGTAAGTTAAGGGCCGTAGAGGCAAAAGCAACTGTTTGTCTCCATCCTCTGGAGGACTCAACCCAATCAGAAGCTCTGTTCTGGATAGTGACCAACCAATTGGCCCCAATCGTCTCTCAGGAAGTTTGAATATGGACACAGGTGACAATGAAGCTGAGAAGTAGAGAGAGAAGGCAGTAAATAGGAACAAGTATAGTGAAAACCATGCGTAAGCAAGACCAACAAGGTGGGGAGGGGAGAGCTGGGTGGAAAGAAGCAAGTAAAAAGTGAAAAAATCAAAGAGAAAAGTCCAAGCAATTGAAAACCTGTTGTGTTCTAAATGACATCCCAGTACTTCACAAAGACTGTGAAAGTGTCAATACTCTTAAAACAAAACCACATCAGCTGAGGTAACCTGAAAGAGTGTAACATTAATGTGAAGCGCCATGAACAACCAACCAAAACGAAACCCCCCACTATCTTAGCAGAGGGTCAGAAAACAAATGTGTATGACAGAAAATATCAGGGAGGGTGTGGAACTGGAAAGATGCTGGAGGACGGGCCAAAAGAGAACCTTCTATCTGAGACACTGCTCAGAAAGAGGAAGGACGGCTCTGACTCTAAGTCTCTTGAGCCCACCAAGGCCAAATCACAAGATATCCTGGATCCAAAAGACTGGAAGGCTAAGCTCTCAGGCCCTTTAAGTAAGACTGAACTGACACCCTACCAGGATGGATGGCAAATGGATAAGTTAAAGGAAAAATGGAAGCATCAAAGGGCATCTGTATACCCAAGCAGAATGTTTCCAACATCCCTGGGTTATATATTTAAGACGACCCAAGAAAAGCAGCCTACTTGGGTAAGCTCACTGAGGCGTGAGTGTGTGCCCGCAAATGTGTATATTCTTGGGAAGGATGAACCCCTACAACAAAGGCCTGTATTGCTTCTGCTCCAAGATGTCATGAGTCGTAAAATAAGACACCAACTGAATTAGAGTTTTGAAGGAAACTAATAAAAATTAAATGTACAGATTGATTTCAAATTATAATCACAACAGTTAAAACTTGTGTTAAATAGTTAAAGAAAAAATACCTTAAAATTGAAGACATAGAGTAAATCTTTAAATTCTATCTGCTTTGGGACCAATCCTGAACTTTCCTCTATGAAATTTTGCAGGGTAAAAATACCAGTTATTGAATTCAAGTTATATGACCATGACAATTAATATGGCTTAACTTTTACATGAAGGCTCAAAAAACATACTTTCACTGATTTATAAAAATGTGTTCTTTTCCCCTCCACTGGACTGTTCAAAAGTCCCACTGAAATTCTTATCGTCTAGAAGCGAGAGGAATGGAAAAAAAAAAATCTGAGGAATGGTATTTCTTCATAAAACTTGGGACACTTGGGCTTTCCAGACTTCTACAGACTACTGCCTATCCTGCCTCAGGAGATCCTTAAAGATACAAAAGTTGCTTTTCTTATTGGATTTCGCATATTAAACCTACCCTCTCACTGGCATTGATTCTGTCATTTTTCTCACCAGACCTACACTGAGTGTGAGTTTCACAGGTGACCATGCCAACTAGTTGGCAGCAAGTTGCTGGCAGGTAAAGGCAATTTTCCTGAAGTAAAAAGCTCACTCTCTCTGGACTTGGTGTGTCAGTCATGATTCTGTCATTCTTTGCTCTCTAAGTCTTTTGTTTTTCACTCATTCTCCCTTCCAGTTTTTAAAGCATTTCACACCAGGAGACTTAGTGATGCCTTTCTCTCTCTCTCTCTCCTTTTTTTTTTTCTTTTTTCCTCCTTCCTGTTCAGGGAAAACTCTTGGCCATGTGGATGTCTAATTCTTTACCTCTTGTGCTCAGTAGAATTATTAGTCTCACGTTTCTCTTCTTTTTCAGTTAAAAACTGTGAACTCTATTTTAAATTTTATTGTAAAACATGGTAAAACATGTTTGCATCATGAATAAACTACAAAAGAGAGAGGAAAAATCTCATCCATAACCTTACTTCACCAACACCATTTTTGGTTATACTCTGACATTTCCTCCTAATCTTTTGACTCATGCAAATCTTTTCCTATATAATTGTGATCACAGATAAGTAACCTAAATACATTTTCATACTCATTTTTCATTATTAATTATTTTTCATCATTATTTCACTAATTTTTTCAGAAAGTAGTCTATGTTGTTATGAATTTTCAGATCTGATTAATAATTCATTGGCTGATTACTATTGCATTAAGTGGATGAATTTTAAATATCTTCCTCTCTTTGGTTCTATTCTTATCAGTAATGTACAAGAGTATCTATTGTTTTGAAGGATTCCCAGCATTAACATCATGTTTCCCTTCCTTTTTCACCTAGCTGCCTTCTCTCCGTCTTTAAAAACACAACCATATCTGCTGTTGCTGCTGCTTCTTGTATCTGAGAGCCTTCTCTCTTTTCACAGGACATGCTCCATTCCAAGAGGAAAAGGTGGACCCAAAGTGGCCCCTCTTTAAGGGCTCCTGCTAAACTGAGTAAAAGTGATTGCCGGGATTAAGGAAAGCTGCAGATAAGCATTGGAAGTGAATTCAAACCAGAATTAGGAATATTCTGCGACTTGTGAAGTCCATATCTTTAAAGCTATAGGAAGTAAGATTTTAATATTTTAGAGTCCTCATTAAAGGAATGTGAAAGCAAACTTCTTAGCATATCTAACGAAAAGTGAAATCAGGTGGTGGTTTGGAAAAGAAGAAAGATGACTGAATTAGAATTCTTCCACTGCATTTTTCAGGTTTCTAGATGTGATCTTGGATTCCAGTTTCCTCATTTGTAAAATGAGAGGATTGGAATAGAACAACCTCTAAGATCCCCTCAATATTCTATGGCCAGATGCAAGCTAGAAGCATCCCAAAGGACTCATTCTTGGTCTGAGGGCCTCTCAGCTTTAATGCTATGCTTTATACTTTTTAGGATAAGCTCTAAAAGAGATGTATAGATCGTCCGCTTCAGAACATTGGTATGTATAAGTAGAGTGATTAATTCCTTTGGAGAAGGCTATGCAAAGCAATAAATTCTCATGTATATAGAACCATGACTCTTTTAGATCTACTAATAGGGGCTATAGAGAGAGTGGCAGGCCCAGCTTGGGGCCAGAAAAGCTGTTATTTTCGTTTCCATTTCTGTTGACATTCTCACATCTTCTGCTATGTTTTCCTTTGCATGCAGCCTAAAGCTCAGCAGGATTTTAAAGAAAAGGAATAGTACTTGTGGTAGGAGCAAGGGAGTGGATCTAGAGAAAAAGAAAGAGGCACATTTTATGAGAAATAAATTTCCAATTTCTGAGAAATACAGATCTACTTACTCTTCTTCCTTCTTTTCACTTTCTAAAGGAGAGGCTAGTTTAGGGACACGGTTAGGATTACATGCTAACCAGCTGATAGGATAGGAAAAAAATGATTCTAAAGTATTTTGGATTCCTGAAGTATTTAGAATGAGATGGCTAATTCTGTTCCCAGAGTCATGATCATTCACTAATAGAAAACGTCTTCCAAGTATTACCCTGGGTTTGCCATCTGCCTTATCCGCCAAGAGAGGCAGTGGCGAAGAATGGTGCATAAAGAGACTGGACAGCCCTTCTTTGCTAGGAAACAGGGGTGAGCCTGGAACATGTATAAAAAGCTTTTCATTTAATTCAGTTCTAATTTTAAAAATTGCTTCACTTTAAAAGGTTAAACTTCATGTTATCTTTTTTTTTGAATATAACAAAATTGCTTTCATTTCCTTTTCGCCCAAATTGAAACTCAAAGCGAGGCTTCAAAATAGATTATGAAAGAAAAAGTAAATTACAATGCACATTACCATAACTGGATAATTAGTAAAGGTTAATTATTTAATCCATGATCCATAAGTGGTTAAATTACAACTTGAACCTAAAGAAAATATTACTTTCATAAATATTAATTTCCACTCTGCCCATTCTTGATTCACTGCTTTCAATGACCTCAAGATTCAAAGTAAGCCTACTCTCTAGTAAAATGTTTTACCAAAACCTATCCAGTATATACAGAAACGAACAACAAACTATGTGGATTTTTGTATCATGCACTGTGCTAAATCTGACTTCCAGATCATTATAGACACGTGAAAAAACCTGGGTGCCATGGCTGCTGTTAATAGATAATTTGGGCTATTTTTAAAAGGCGATGTTAGACAGGAGGGAGGATGCTTGGCTTTTGTGCCAGGAACAGAGCTTTGAGTTCTGGCTCTGCCACTCCCTGGCTTTGTGGCCTTGGGCCAGCTCTTTAACCTCTCTGTGCCCCCCTGAACTCACTTCTAAAATGGATAGATTAATAGCATGTGTCACATAGTGTTCTGTGAGGTTTAAAAAGGATGACACATGCAAGAGGTTTAGCAGAATGCTTAGAACACAGAAACCCTCGAAAATGTCAGGTAATCATTCATTCATTCAACACATAGCTATTGAACACCTACTTTGTGCCAGGCACTGTCCCAATCACTGGGGATGAAGTAATGAACAAAACAGATGAAAATCCCTCCCTGATGAAATGTATATTCTAGCACAAAACATCTCACAATTAAAGAGTGCTTACAATTATTTATTATTATTGCTAGACCAGTGGGTCTCAATGCCACCCAGGGGACACTCACTAAACTTTGGAGATATTTTTGGTTGTAACAACTTGGGGAGAGGGAATTGCTACTGGAATCCAGTAGATAGAGACCAGGGATGCTGATAAATATCCTACAGCACAGGGCTGTCCCCCACAACAAAGAATGATCTGGCCCAAAACATCAACAGTGCAGAGGTTGAGAAACTCTGTTCTAAAGGTTATGTATGGACTCAGTTAATACTTAACACAATCTTATGAGGTAGGAATTATAAGTATTGCTATTTTATTATTTTATAGTAAGCAATAGTAACTGTATTTTATAGAGTATAATTATATAATATTTACATAGTATATGTAAATATATATCTGTAAAATTATATGAAATTTATACATAGATACTTTACAACATACCTCAATAGCGTGTGTGTGTTTAAATTCAGATGGCAGATTTTACAACATTGATTTAGAGTTCATTTTACAACCAGTGGCTGTAGCCCTGTGACATCTAGAATTTAAATTATTAATCTGTCCCAATCCTCACTCGCACGCTTCACAAGGTGACCTTTGTGCCACATCTGCGCTGATTCAGATATTAGAACAAGGGAGCCGAGTGGTATCCTAGAAACACCAGACTGGGAGGCCAGAGATCCAGCATCTAGCTTCATCATCTCACTGGCTGTGGCATCTTTGGGAAAGTCATTTAACTTTTCTGGGCTCTGGAGGATGAGGATCACCGTCACCAAAACATGGGGCAATAACGTCTTTCAGATCATGTGTGACAGTGCTATGGGAACCACCACCCGCCACACCACTGATGTGTATTAAGTGATCACTTTCTTTTCACTGTACTCATTTAATTGACTCATTGACTCAGTGAATCCTCACCCCGGAGTACGAGGTAGGTACTCTGATCAGTGCAAGTTGAAAATAAGGAAACAGGGATAGGGAAACATGGTAATGTGCCTAAGGTTACAAGGTCGGGAAGTGGCAGAACAAGGGCTCTCCCCAGGCAGCCTGGCTCCAGAGTCTGCCCTCTGAACGAGCATGGGCTTCTCTGGCTGAGCTATTGGTAAGGCACTCAGGACACATTCTCACATGTGGTCTCAGATGGCCACAGCGCCTCCTCCTCTGGCTTCCTGAGAGTCGCTATGCTCTGCACGCAGTCACGTTGACTCTCTAGTCCTGACTAGCCAGACAGTTGGTTCGTTCATCAACGCAAAGAAGGATGAAGTCTCTTTTTCTTTCTTTTTTGAATTACTTTATTTCTTTTAAATATGTAATACGGTACACAATACATGCATTAAATACAATACAAAATTCAAAGGCACAGACGAATATACAGTGACAATAATTCTCCTTCCTATTCTTGTCTCCCAGCTACCCAGTCCTGTTTCTACTGAGACAATCGCCGTTACTGGTTTCTCGTATATCATTCCAGGAATGTTCTATACAACATGCATTTTTTCTAAAACAGATATACAACTTGTAGTATATCAAACATACTATTTTGCAACCTGATTTTTTTTCACTAAACACTATTTGGGAGATCAATCCATACAGAGATCTCTTTATTCTTATTAATGTCTGAAGAGTATTCTGTATTTAATCAATCCTGAACACGTGAATATTTAACGTATTTCTGATATTTAACGACGCTTCATTGAGTATCTTATGCATATATCATTTCTTACATTGCAAGAATACACGTAGGATAAATTACTGAGAGTGAAACTGTTGAGTCCAAGGGTATGTGCCTTTTGACATTTTATTGAAATAGTTAAATTGCTCTCCATAGGGGTCGTATCAATTTATACTTCCACCTAAAATATATGAGATCACCAGTGCGTTTTACTTTATTTCTATATCATCAAATGATATATCATAAAAATGTTGTATTTCCACCATTTGTAAAGAATTGTATATTTTTAATTTGTATTTCTCTTATTATGATTCGACTGAGAATGTTTTCATGTGTTTCAAGAACCAATTGTATTTATCTATGAATGTTGTGTTCATATTCTTGTTCTGTTCATTCTCATTTTTCTAATGAGTTGGTTTTTCTTATGAAATTATAGGAGCTCTTTTTGTGAGAAATAAACCCTTTGTAAATTTCAAGTATTTTCCCACTTTCTTATTTATTCTTTGCCTTTCAAGTAATGTCTAGTAATGTACGTAGTGTTGATTTCCTCGATTCTTTTCTTTCATGGCTTCTGGTCTTCTCCATGTGGAGAGCATTAAAAAAAGCCCAAAAACCCATGTTTTCTTTTAGTACTTCTGTGGCTATATTTCAAAATTTAATCTTTGAAAGACTAGAATTTATTTTTGTGGATAGTAAGAGTTGGGATTCAAATTTCTTTTTTTCTGGATGGCTTCCTGGTTGCCACAATAATTTCTATTGAATAATCTATCATTTCTCCACTGATCAGAAATGCCAACTTTATTATATTTACTATATACAAAATTCTCATATTGAAACTATTTCTTGACTTTCTGTTGATCTGACAATCAATAAACAAATACACAAACTATTTTAATTACTATAGCTGTATCATATACTTTATTATTTGGTAGAGCTAGTTGCCCTCATTATTTATCTTTTCCAGAATTTTGCTGGCTGTTCCTTAGGAACTTAGAATCATCAGTTGGTATTTTTGTTAGGATTGTGTTATATTTATAAATTAACTTAGGTAAAACTGACACCTTCAGGATGTTGAATCTTCCCATCCATGGACACTGTATGCTTTTGTGTATACATTATGTTTGGTTCAAGTCCTTTATCTCTCCACCCTCCTTTTGGTGAGCTCCTGTAACATTTTAAAGATTTTTTTCATATAGGTCTTTCTTTATTATATTTACTCCTAGACTTAGGAATGAATTCCTGTCTGGTTAATGTTATCACATATAGGTCTTAATTCTAAAACAGACATGGTAATAAAAACTATTAGATATGGTTTTATGTAAAAAGTAATTCATTTTTGATTTGGTTTTGATTATGTGCCCAGTTCTTGAAACCTTAGCAAAAGCAGGTTTGAAAACTTGACTAGGACCATAGCCACACAACATACTTCTTTTTAACTGCTGCTAAGAAATATTTTTCTCCTAAAATGTTTTAGCACGAATATATAACTTGTTAGATTTTTAGAAATCTTTGCTCCACGTTAGCTTCATCTTAAATTTTGGGAGTACATGGAGCCTAGTGGTGTTATATTACATACTAACAATTTTTATTGAACTAAAAACACAAAACTTACCTCCTAAATTCATTCCAGCTTGAAGACATTTCTGAAGTCTGCAGGCAGGACAATTCTTCCGTCGAATCTTATCAATGATGCAATCATTTCTTCCAGCACATAAATAGTTGTGTTGCCCTGAATAAAATAATAAAAAACAATTGTCAAAATAAAGAATATTATGCTAATATAAAGTACCGATATGTATAATCAGAATATGAAACTTCCTCTTTCCTGCCTTGAAATCTCTTCTTCAAGGAAGTAGAATGGAAATATGATTAACAGATAATATAGGCACAGGAATGGTCAGTCCAACATAGCTGAGACTTTGCATTACAGATGATAAGAGTATTTCCAACAGGTTCTCATGTAAGTAGAGCTACACTCCCCTATTGTGTGAATTTTCTGATAGCTGCATGAGCTCTTTTGGGCAACAGAGCAAATTTCATTCAGACATCACAGCAGCACCAACGCAAACAAAGGCCCTGCTGCAGCTCTTTAAGCTGCTCTGCTGTCGACCATCTACACATGCGATTTCAACGGGAAGACTTGCAAATTATACAGCTAGAAATGTTTATTTATTTCATTCTGTAGAACAAACTAGAACTTAAAAAAACTCAGATGTGGGAATATGCTTACAGATGGGCATCTACTGGCAAAATGTAAAATTGTAGCCTAGCTCTATTATTCACTTATTTATTAAAAAAAAATTTATTGAAGATCTGCTACGTACCAGGCACCAGCAGAAACACTGGGGATACAGCAGTGAATAAGACGGACAAAAGTACTTGCTCTTGTTAACTTTCATTCAACTGGGGAAGACAATGGACCACGGAATTAGGTAAAACATACAAATGTTGGACAGTAACAAGTTGAAGAAAAGGGACATACATCGTGGTGGAGGTGTGGGAGGATGCTGACATTTTAGAAAGTGCACAGGGAAGGCCTCATTGGAAGATGATTTTTAGATAAAGGTCTGAAGGAAATAAAGGCGCCAACAGTGTAGACATCTTGGGGAGAAATATACTAGGCAGAAGGAAAAGCAAATGAGGTATAGGCAGGGGAGGAGAGTTGGCATGTTTCAGGAACAGCCAAGTGTGAAAGCGCAGAAAGAATGTGTGGAAAGTAAGAAGAGATGAGAAAAAAGAGATAAATGTGAGTCAGATCACACAGGCCTTAAAGATCATATTCAAGACTTTGACTTTTACTCCAAGTGAGATGGGGAGCCGCTAGCCTAGGGGGCTGGGAGCAGAAAAATGATGTGACTTACATTTAACAGGATCACTCTGACTGCTGTGCTGACAACGGACTGCAACGGACTAAGAACAAACAGAGGGAGACCAGGGGTAGCAGGCTGTCACTACAGACCAGGGAGAGACGGTGGGTTGGGTCAGTGCGGTAGCAGTGACAGCACTGAGAAGCGGTCAGATTCTAGATGCATTTTGAAGGTAGAGCTGCTGGGATTTGCTGATACACCAGAAAAAAAGGAGAGTTAAGAGGCATTAAGACTCTTGGGCTGAACAATTAGAAAAATGGAACTGCCATGAATTGAAATGGGGAAGACAGTAGGAGCATGTGGTTGATGGGGAACCACCACAGCTCAGTCTCGGACATGTTTGGTTTGAGATGCCTGAGAGGTATCTAAGTGGAAGTGTCAAGTTGG